>NC_041381.1:453896915-453910305 GCF_002162155.2 Triticum dicoccoides | reverse complement strand
CCGGTGATCTCCTTCGTCTGCTCCTGCGGCAGTACGTCCAAGAGAGCTTTGGAGCATGCCCGGAGCGGAGCCGCCAATGTCATTTGTCTGCTGCTGGGACAGTACGTCCAAGAGAGCTTTGGAGCGCCAGGAGGCCATGGTTGGAGTGGTGCCGACAGAAGGAAGGGACCGAAGGATAATGAGTGTGGGTCTTTGGCTATGGATGGGAGGTGGGGCTCAAGTTAATATAGCGGGTGAATGGCAATGAGCCGCGCTAGACAGATGGACGGTTAGCGCCGGAGTAGGTTTATTGGGCGTGAATGCGGACGCTGCTTCAGTGACTTAACTGCAGGTGCATTGGATCACTGGCATGTGGAACCAACAGGCATCTAGCCCGCATGTCAGTGACATACCAACTGCACCTGCAGTTAAGTTCGGTAAATGCGGCATTGATGTTCTGGAGAGACGGTGACCGTTTCAGGTGGGAAGCGCGCGCTAGCGATGGAAGGGAATTCGGTAGGCTAGGGCGGTCAGACGCTGGCGTGGTGGTAAAATGTGAACTCATGGATGACGAGCCTTTGAAGCGTATGAGGCAAGTATTGACAACTAGGCATCCATGCAACCGCTCTTGTCGCCAGCTAGCCTTCGACGACCACCATTAGACACCAGACAACCATGCATAACTTATGAATAATGGACGAATCGATCAGACACACACTCGTGTGCAGTGGCACTATGATCGGTCGCTCACGATAGTACATACTCCGTACCATAGTACCCTCTCTAGCTAGGCTATTTTATAGATTTTTGTTGTGATGGATGATATACATGAGCAAGGCGTCGAGTCCCGAGTATGACCGTTGGTGTTGTGCCAGGTGAATACATGCTCGGCATTCGCGGAGGCCTCCATCATATGTCTAAATAGTAATGTCAGGCACCGCCGGGGCGTGCAGGTGACGGGCTCGCCGTTTGCGTTGCACCATGAGCAGGACTTTGATTGAGAGGGCGACGTGCATGCATTAGCATGGTTTGACAGCGTGAGCGTGAGTGTCTACACACGTACATGCTACTTGCCTCTATGGATGGTGTGCACTAATGTGTGCATCACGTATAATATTAAAAAAAATCTGTTTGTGCATTTAACACAAAGTATTTCATTTTCATTTGGCTGACGACTGTGCATTGCAGCGACGAGTCTGTGGTTTGATTCCTCACATATGCATAATTTTGGTTTTTATTTCTTTCTCCACTGACAGGTAGGCCCGCATAGATAGATAGATAAAGAACATGAGCTGATGAAGCACATGCGGACTGTTTGACTGGTCAACCAGACAAATATGGAGCTATACGCTCAGCCACTGACCGTATAATCACCATATCTCGTATACAATCATCAAAGTGAGCTATCAAGACAAGTTCGATGACCGCTAATGCATTTTACTCGGTAATAAATGACCAGGATTGAAGGGGAATCCAAATTTCCTTCGTCTTCTGTCCTTGAGCTCTTGAAAAATCAATGCACTATACGGTTGTCCGGACACTCCACCCCAGAGCTCTCACCAAGCATTGTTCATTCCACCACGCCGCACACTAACCGGTAAGGAAGTGATGGCATCCCGCCGCACTGAGTTCCTCGCCACCCACGACTGCACACAAAATGGTAGGTAAGCGATGGCATCCCGTCGTGCCGAGTTCATGGCCGCTCGCGACCTCACACCTATGTGGGCAGAATTTGAAGCTGCCAAGGCCGAATGGGTGGTAGAGCAAGAGGCGGCCAAAGCCGCACAGAGGGAGCGGAAAAGTCAGAAAGCACTCAAGAAAAGAGAGGCCCGCCACCGCAAGAAAGAAGAGAACTCACGCGCTGCTGCGCAGAGGTTGGCGGAGATCCAAGCACGGTGGGGTGTCACCGACGAAGTTGGGAAGGAGAACGACGACATCTGGCCGGCATGTGAGAAGTGTAGTACTAGTAGTTAGTGTGTGTGTGTGTATGTGTCTGAGTACGAGCATGTACCAGTACTACTAGTTACTACTGTAGTTTTTAGAGCAAATTACCAGTACATTATCCTAGACTCAATGGAAAAATTCCTATCCTATGCACCAAATGGCATCTCTTTCTCTATAGGAATTGAGATGCATGTCATCTCACTTCCTATGATTTTCATATTCCTATAAAATTCCTATCCTATGAACGAAATGAGGCCTCTGCTGGAGTAACTACTATAGCTAGCAGTACTGCTGGTAGAGTAGTTTTCTTCAAGAAGCGGAATTCAACGAAGTCATGATGGTTCCTTCGTCTGAGCAACTTCACAGTGGGAAAGGTTGGGCCTGTGATTTGATGGCTCATTAGTCATTATTACTGCGGCGCGACGACCGGGGTGACTCTCCCTTGGAGTTCTACGTGCATGGCAAGTGGACCAGGATGGTCGATGTCCCACATGTTGGTGAACGGAAGTATTCTTTCCAATATCGAGGAGCAAGTAAACCGCGTGGTATAGTATCACTTCAGATTTATATATTTTTTTATTTCTGATGAATGCTAGCGTTTCAACTCTTACCACGAAGGAGTGCCAAACACGGCACGTGCTGGATGTCCCACACGTCAGCGAAAGGAGTGGGACATGAACAGCGTGGTAGAGCATCTCCACTTCTTCCACTTCTGGGTCGGAGACCACACATAGTAGTACTAGTGGTATGAACGATACAAAGTGCGACCCAGAGAGAAAGACACGTCTAGTTGGAAGGTCTCGGGGGCATACACGTAAACAAATATAAAACCTAATATGTGCCTCCAATTAATATAGTAGTACTAGAGTACTTAGGCACATACTCCATAACATCACCGTGCATTGCACGTACAACATTTAGTTGTACGTACTAAGAGACAAATGCCTATATGCCACGCATGTTCATACTATTTGTGCCTTTCTACTTCACTTACTGCGCTACATTACTCAGGTTCATACGTCCACTCCTGGGTACATGTCCGTCTCATAGTTCCAGTCCTACGTGTTCTTCATAGATGGAACGATCCGTATCATCGCAGTTAGTGTGGCTCCTGACGATGGAGAATCATCCAAACTATGGCCAGCCTCGACGTGGAGCAGTCGCGTGCACCGGGAAGCGGTGCTCTCTCGGCCGTTGCGCTGCTTCAAAGCTGGCACCAGTGAGATGTGCCTCCGCTCTGGCCGAGCATTAATGCAGCACTGACGCTCCAGGGCGACGCTGACCATTTCACGCGGGAAGCGCGTGCTGGCAAGGGAGTATTGGTTTTGAAAAGTTTCAGGCGTAGTACTGGTAGTTTGCAAAACTACTCAATTATTGCACCCAGTTTCCTAAGAAATTGTGGTAAAAACATTACTCCACAGCCCCTTCCCTTCTCCTTCCTCTTCCACCGCCCGCGCACGTCCGCGGGAAGCGACCGGTCAACCCTTATATAGGAGTGCTAGCACAAAAAGATGCATGCATGACCACTAAAATTTCCAGATTAAAGTGCTGCTCTAGTGGGAGTATGGTGTATGTAGTTACCTTCGGCCGGGCCATGGCTACCGGGCGACGGTGACCAGAGAAGAGGCGGCAGGAGGGGAATGAATCCAACTACTGTCTGGGTTCGCCGTCCGGCTTAAATAAATGCGCACCATCACCTGTACCCGCGGGTGCACAAATTGTAACATACGTGTCTGCTTAAGTGGGTGTCATGTAACTGGTGTGTGCATGAGATTTTGAGAGACAGAGTGCGTGTGTGTGTAGGACCTTGAAGTATGTCTATAGGGGGGGTGATTAGACTACTCGACCAATAAAAACTTAACCTTTTCCCAATTTTAGAGTTTGGCAGATTTTAGCTATTTTAGGACAAGTCAAGCAATCATCACACAATTCAAGCAAGCATGCAAAGAGTGTATAGGCAACGGAAATTAAAGCATGCAACTTGCAAGAAAGTAAAGGGAAGGGTTTGGAGGATTCAAACGTAATTGGAGACATGAATGTTTTTGGCATGGTTCCGATAGGTGGTGCTATCGTACATCCACATTGATGGAGACTTGAACCCACGAAGGGTAACGGCTGCGCGAGTCCACGGAGGGCTCCACCCATGAAGGGTCCACGAAGAAGCAACCTTGTCTATCCCACCATGGCCATCGCCCACGAAGGACTTGCCTCACTAGCAGTAGATCTTCACGAAGTAGGCGATCTCCTTGCCCTTACAAACTCCTTGGTTCAACTCCACAATCTTGTCGGAGGCTCCCAAGTGACACCTAGCCAATCTAGGAGACACCACTCTCCAAGAAGTAACAAATGGTGCGTTGATGATGAACTCCTTGCTCTTGTGCTTCAAATGATAGTCTCCCCAACACTCAACTCTCTCTCATAGGTTTTGGATCTGGTGGAAAGAAGATTTGAGTGGAAAGCAACTTGGGGAAGGCTAGAGATCAAGATTCATATGGTAGGAATGGAATATCTTGGCCTCAACACATGAGTAGGTGGTTCTCTCTCAGAAATGGTAAGTTGGAAGTGTAGGTTCGTTCTGATGGCTCTCTCTACGAATGAAGAGGAGGTGGAGGGGTATATATAGCCTCCACACAAAATCTAACCCTTACACACAATTTACCAAACTTGGTGGGACCGAATCATTAAACTCGGTCGGACCGATTTAGTAAACCTAGTGACCGTTAGTGATTTTCGGTGGGACTGACATGCATCTCGGTGAGACCGATTCGGTTAGGGTTAGGGCATAACGTAATCTCGGTAGGACCGATTACACAAACTCGGTGAAACCGATTTTGGTAATAAGCTTTCCAGAGAGTTGGTCAGGTAAACTCGGTGGGACCGATTTGCTCTTTTCAGTGAGACGGAAATGTTACAAAAAGGAAACAAAGAGTTTACATTGCAATCTCGGTGGGACCGATTGCTCACTTCGGTTAGACCGAAACATTACGAAGGGAAACAGAGAGATTGCAACCCCATCTCGGTGAGACCGAGATCCCTATCGGTAAGACCGATTTGCTTAGGGTTTGTGGCAGTGGCTATGACTTTTGGAATCGGTGGCACCGGATAGAAAGAATCGGTGTGACCGATTTTGGCTTTGGGTTTAGGTCATTTGTGGATGTGGTAAAGTAGTTGAGGGTTTTGGAGCATATCACTAAGCACATGAAGCAAGAGGCTCATTAAGAAACACCTCATCCCTTCTTGATAGTATTGGCTTTTCCTATAGACTCAATGTGATCTTGGATCACTAAAATGTAAAATGAAGAGTCTTGAGCTTTTGAGCTTGAGCCAATCCTTTGTCCTTAGTATTTTGAGGGATCCACTTTCATCATCCATGCCATGCCATTCATTGAGCTTTCCTGAAATAATAGTCTTGGAATAGCATTAGCTCAATGAGCTATATGTTGTTATGAATTACCAAAACCACCTAGGGATAGTTGCACTTTCAATCTCCCCCTTTTTGGTAATTGATGACAACATATAGATCAAAGCTTCGACAAATGATAATAAAATTTTAATAACATCGTCGCTTTGAGAAGTATGTGATAAGCTAGAGCTCCCCCTAAATTTGTGCATAGTTTTAGATTTGCTTTGGACTGCAAATGCACAATGAATTAGGCTCATGAGTTACTCTTACATGTCACATACATCTTGGTGGAGCGCTCAAAATAATAAACAATGAATACATGCACTCATCACCAAGCATAGTGAGTGATCACATAAGATAGATAGGATAATATCAAGCATGCATAAGTGTAGCTTATGATCAAACACATGATCATCAATGTCTCACAAGCATAGTATCTCAACCAAAAGCAAACAAAGATTGAAAACCCACCAAATAAAGCAAGAGAGAACAAAAGCAACACTCTCTCTCTCTCTCTCTCTCTCTCGAAGCCTATGATCTATACATTTTCTCCCCCTTTGGAAACAAGTTACCAAAAAGTTCATAGAAAATGCATAGTGCTAGATCGACTCTCAGGCTTGATCTTCTGGTGGTGGTGTAGAGATGGCTCCTTGGATGAATGCTTCAGTTGAAGTGGATGGAGCTGGAGGAGTTGGTGCTGGAGCTGGTTGCACTGGAACTGTAGGGGCAGTGGCTGGTGCTGAAGTTGTTGCTCTAGTGTCTATCACTGGCACTGCAACTGACCTCTGGGCTCTGGGCACTCTGGCAAACACATTGGTGGTAGTCTTGCCCTTCCTCTCCTGCATGTCATCCTGCAGCTGCTCCACAACTGACTGAATCTCAGTTACCTTGACATCTAGATCATAGAATTTTTGTTCCATGATTCTTTTCAGGCTCTCCTGGTTTTGAGTTAGGGTGGCCAACCCCTTCTCAATCCTCAGAGATGATGCTATCAAGTAACCAAGATGCTCCTATTTGGTTTTCAAGAAATATTCAGATGCCTCCTCTTGAGTTGGCATCTTGGCAGCCTTCTCCCTCTTTGACTTCTCCTTCTTCTCCTGAGCTTGAACTGATTGCATCTCTCATAAGCTTAGCTGCCTTTGGAGTTGGTGCAGCAAGCTCTTCCTCTTCCATCATGGAAGGTAGACCAACAATTTTGGCCATGGTCTTCTTGACCCTTTCCTTCCTCTTCTTTCCTTCAGCAGCTGGCTCTTTGGGATTAGGACTTTTAGGCAGTTGAGTTGATGCTCTGGCCTTGGACATTGGTTGTCTTCCTGCAGGCATTTTGGTCTTCATGCCTGGCTTTGTATTCTTTGCTGAGCCATATTCCTTCACCACTTTCTTGGAAGTAGCCTCATCTTCCTCAGCTTTGTAATCTTCATCCTCTGAATCTGAAGTTCTTTTCCTCCTTTGCCTAGATGCAGCCATAGGAAAATTGCTAGGAGTACTTCTGCTCCCTTCATCTGAAGTTGAGGGACTAGTGCCCTCACTCAAGTCCATCTGCTCTTCTGACCTGTTCTGGCTGTCACTTTGATCAGACATACTGCAAAAGCTGACTGCTGACCCTGTGAAGAGTTATAGATGAGATAGAAAAGATGAGCATCACAAAATGCAGAGGTTTTTGCAAAATAATGACTCAAAAGTTCAGTCTTAGTTTTCCACAGAAAGCATTTCGGATCCACCGATTTTCAAACTCGGTGATACCGAAGTAGTTTTGGAACCTAAACTGATGATCTCGGTTGGACCGAGTTTCAGTTCGGTGGTACCGAGACTGCTAGGGTTTCACAGAATCCTCAAATCGGTTGCACCGATAAGTAATTCTCGGTCAGACCGAGAGTCACTAGTGCAATGGCATAAGCCAAATCGGTGAGACCGAGTTTTTCAACTCGGTGGGTCCGAGATGGTTTCGGCGGAAACCTAAACCTAAAAATTTGAATCACGTCTAATCTATGAACTACTTTGGCTGGATAGAAGAGTTTCAATCGTGGCAAGAATCAATATGAAAACAATGTGCCAGGAATCAGACGTGGATAGCACAAAGATTAAGTCCATACCCTAACTTGGCGGTGGACTTGCTACGGCGGCAATGGTGGGGACGAAATCCGTTGACGGCGGCAGAGACCAGTGAGAGGAGGCTGCTGGCGACGAGGAGACGATCCGGAGACCACGATGGCAGAGCGAGCTGTTGCACGGGCGAAGGGTTTCGGAGAAATTTCCAAAATTTTGCCCGTGGCTATATATATAGCTCGACCCTGTCGGTGTGACCGAGTGGAACAACTCGGTGGCATCGAGATGCATAACTGTGTTCAGTTACAGCAAATCGGTGAGACCGAAAAGTTCAAATCGGTTGCATCGAGATTGAAAACTCAGATCAACTTGATGATCTTGGTAGGACCGAAATGGAAGGATCGGTCAGACCGAGAATCACTAAGAGGTTTTGGAAGTTTAAGTCTATGACAAATCGGGGACTCGAAGTGCTCCTCACACAGAGTGGTTCGAATCTGACTTGATCAAATTTTGTGATGTAGCATGAATAAAGTTTGAGACGAGAAAAACATAGATAGCTAAAGAAGGTTCTTAGGCATTCTTGTCCATCCACTTGGCACAAAGAAAAGAATCCAAACAAACAAAACAACAAGTGGATGTCCTTGAATGAGTAAAATATGCACCAACATGCTCACACAAAAAGATGGCAATAGAAATATGTGGCAAAGCATGCACAACCAATTTTAGCATCTATCAAGCAATTGGCGATGACTAGGTCATCTATATATGAGTATATTGACTTAGGAGTCAAATGAGAACATTTGATCATAGGTCATACTCATCGTTTAAGCTCAAGTGGGGTTACCACTTTTACATAATGCATTAATGTGTTCACACCATTAGAGTTGCTTTGACTCAATTCTTAGAGTTAAGCTCCCCCTAGATGTGAGATCCCCCCTTAGAGGGATGAACTAACCTTGGGTTTTGTCGATGATGACTTCATGTAGGTGTTGAAGATGTAGATGCTCAATGTTGATGTAGATCATTTGGAGCAATCCTTTGGAGTGAGTTGCACTTTCAACTTGCCTACATGGGTTAGTCCCACAAGGAACAAACAAGAATATCCATAGACATAGAGTGATGCACACACAAGATGATGTCCATGAAAACATTAGGTTACCTTGTCCCTTGCCTTACCGACATGAGGGTTTGTGACTCCTTGAACTAGTGCAAGATGTGAAAGTTGATTGCACTTGTTCTTGCCAAAATGATATGAGTGAAGAATGTTGGCGGAGTCACCCTCAAGAACTCTCTAGTTCTTCTTCTTTGGGATCCACATCATCTTGATGGGAATCCTTGGAGTTGTAGTTGTACTTGATGAAGTAGAACTTGACGTAGTCTTGGGGACCCACTCGAACGAGGCTTTAGGTGCTTCTTCAAATGCATCAATCTCTTCTTGAAGCTTGTCCTTGCCTTTGTTCTTGTGGTCTTGTGGTGGAAGATCATCTTGAGCTTGTGTCCCCTTGAAGGAAGTAGGATCATACTTCTCTTGTTGAGGAACAAACTTTTTCTTGGGGCATTGATCTTCTTCCCACTCAACTCCATTGGCGTTGAACTTTCGTTCAAAACCAACACCTTGATTCTTCCGGTGCCTTCCTTGCTTGCGCACAATTTCCTCGAACTGCTTACTCCCGGCAAGGCTCTTGTAAACACCTTTCTCTATAATTCCCTTCAATAAACTATTTTCTTGCTCAAGTGTAACTTGGATAAGAGAATCATTAGTGGAATCAAGAGAACTACTAGAAGCAACAACATTGGATTTGACATTATTATTGTTACTACTAGAGGAAGTATCTTTCTTGTACTTGTTACTAGACTTGACTTGAGGCATGTAAGTAGATAAGAGTAAATGCTTGGCAATGTAAGAAGAACTTTTCTTGCGGAGATCATCATTGATTGCCTTTAAGAACTCATGCTCTTGCTCAAGATTGAGCTTTTCAAAGCGTAACTTCTCATGAGCCCTTAAAAGTTCTCGATGATCTTCGAAGATAGTTTCATGAGCCAACTTAAGAGTGTTCAGTTCTTTAGTTAGAAGCTCAATTTTCTCCTTTTCATTGTCATTCATTTGATTAGGATGATTAATTTATGTTTCATCATAGTATTCATCACTAGAGTTGTCAACAAGTAAATCATCATCCACAAGCAAGTCATCTTCATCACTATTAAAATCAACATACTCGGGATGTGTTACCTTTGGACCTTTGGCCATGAAGCATCTTCCAACACCTTCATTTGGTGAGTCAAATATGTCGTAGGAGTTGGTTGACACAAGTGCTAGACCGGCAACACCTTCATCTTGAGTATATTCGGAGTCGGAGTGATAGCTTCTCTCAGAGTGATTGTCAGAGTCGGAGCCGGAAACCCATTCACCAACATGAGCTTGATGTCTTCATTTTGTGTAGCTCCTTGATGACTTGTCCTTTCTTTTTGAATCCTTACTTCTCCGTGAGGGTCTTCGTTCATAACGATCATCTCTACTCCTCCTCTCTCTTGGTGGTGATTCTTCTCTTTTGCTCCTTCTTCTTGGAGAATCTTCTCTTCTTTTGTAGGGTGCCGTACACACATTGGAGTAGTGTCTGGGTCTCCCACAATTGTAGCAATTGCGCTCTCAACTAGAAGATCTCTTGTCATTGTAAGACCTTGACTTGGAGCTTCTTTCTTTGCTTCTACTTTTATAGAATTTGTTGAAGTTCTTCACCATTAAGCTCAATTCTTCATTGAAGGTTGGTTTCTCACTTGATGATGTGGGGGCTTCACTTGAGGCTTTGTAAGCACCACTTGACTTGTTGTGAAGTTCCCCCTTATCCTTGAGTGACATCTCATGAGCAACAATCCTTCCAATGACTTCCGTTGGCTTGAGATCTTTGTAGTTTGGCATCATTTGGATCAATGTGCACACGGTATCATACTTTCCATCCAATGCTCTTAGGATTTTCTTGATGATGAATTTGTCGGTCATCTCTTCACTCCCTAAGCCGGCAATCTCATTTGTGATAAGAGCAAGCCTAGAGTACATTTCAGCGACACCTTCACCATCCTTCATTTTGAACTTGTCAAGCTGACTTTGGAGCACATCCAACTTGGATTCCTTGACGGACTCGGTACCTTCATGCATATCAATCAAAGTATCCCAAATTTCCTTTGCATTCTCAAGACGGCTGATTTTGTTGAATTCTTCGGGGCACAATCCGTTGAAGATGATGTCACTTGCTTGAGCATTGTATTGCAGCATCTTCAATTCTTCTGCATTAGCTTCACGGTTCGGTTCTCTCCCATTGAAGAATTCACCTTGCAAGCCAATATAAATAATTGCCCAAACGGCGGGGTTATGTCCAAGAATATGCATTTTCATCTTATGCTTCCAACTAGCAAAATTAGTACCATCAAAGTAAGGACCTCTACGGTGATAATTTCCCTCGCTAGACGCCATACTCTCCTAGGTTGTGAAACCAAGGCTATGACCACCAAAAGCTATGGAAATCAAAGCAAATGGAGACCAACGCTTTGATACCACTTGTAGGACCTTGAAGTATGTCTATAGGGGGGGTGATTAGACTACTCGACCAATAAAAACTTAACCTTTTCCCAATTTTAGAGTTTGGCAGATTTTAGCTATTTTAGGACAAGTCAAGCAATCATCACACAATTCAAGCAAGCATGCAAAGAGTGTATAGGAAGCGGAAATTAAAGCATGCAACTTGCAAGAAAGTAAAGGGAAGGGTTTGGAGGATTCAAACGCAATTGGAGACACGGATGTTTTTGGCGTGGTTCCGATAGGTGGTGCTATTGTACATCCACGTTGATGGAGACTTCAACCCACGAAGGGTAACAGCTGCTCGAGTCTACGGAGGGCTCCACCCACGAAGGGTCCACGAAGAAGCAACCTTGTCTATCCCACCATGGCCGTCGCCCATGAAGGACTTGCCTCACTAGCGGTAGATCTTCACTAAGTAGGCGATCTCCTTGCCCTTACAAACTCCTTGGTTCAACTCCACAATCTTGTCGGAGGCTCCCAAGTGACACCTAGCCAATCTAGGAGACACCACTCTCCAAGAAGTAACAAATGGTGCATTGATGATGAACTCCTTGCTCTTGTGCTTCAAATGATAGTCTCCCCAACACTCAACTCTCTCTCATAGGTTTTGGATCTGGTGGAAAGAAGATTTGAGTGGAAAGCAACTTGGGGAAGGCTAGAGATCAAGATTCATATGGTAGGAATGGAATATCTTGGCCTCAACACATGAGTAGGTGGTTCTCTCTCAGAAAGGGTAAGTTGGAAGTGTAGGTTCATTCTGATGGCTCTCTCTATGAATGAAGAGGAGGTGGAGGGGTATATATAGCCTGCACACAAAATCTAACCGTTACACACAATTTACCAAACTCGGTGGGACCGAATCGTTAAACTCGGTCGGACCGATTTAGTAAACCTAGTGACCGTTAGTGATTTTTGATGGGACTGGCATGCATCTCGGTGAGACCGATTCGGTTAGGGTTAGGGCATAACGTAATCTCGGTAGGACCGATTACACAAACTCGGTGAAACCAATTTTGGTAATAAGCTTTCCAGAGAGTTGGTCAGGTAAACTCGGTGGGACCGATTTGCTCTTTTCGGTGAGACCGAAATGTTACAAAAAGGAAACAGAGAGTTTACATTGCAATCTTGGTGGGACCGATCGCTCACTTCGGTTAGACCGAAACGTTACGAAGGGAAACAAAGAGATTGCAACCCCATCTCGGTGAGACCGAGATCCCTATCGGTGAGACCGATTTGCTTAGGGTTTGTGGCAGTGGCTATGACTTTTGGAATCGGTGGCGCCGGATAGAAAGAATCGGTGTGACCGATTTTGGCTTTGGGTTTAGGTCATTTGTGGATGTGGGAAAGTAGTTGAGGGTTTTGGAGCATATCACTAAGCACATGAAGCAAGAGGCTCATTAAGCAACACCTCATCCCTTCTTGATAGTATTGGCTTTTCCTATAGACTCAGTGTGATCTTGGATCACTAAAATGTAAAATGAAGAGTCTTGAGCTTTTGAGCTTGAGCCAATCCTTTGTCCTTAGTATTTTGAGGGATCCACTTTCATCATCCATGCCATGCCATTCATTGAGCTTTCCTGAAATAATAGTCTTGGAATAGCATTAGCTCAATGAGCTATATGTTGTTATGAATTACCAAAACCACCTAGGGATAGTTGCACTTTCAGTGTGTGACTCTACTCTTCGGACATGTACTCAACCTTTTGCATCGGGATATAAGTATAATGGTATTACACTTTAGCTAGTGATTTACGTGGCCATGTTAATGTGGTTGTGTAAAAAAATGTCATTTCCTGCTCGTGATTTGCGTTATATAATTACAAGCAAGATGCTCGTGCATTGCATGGAACATCAATATGCATTTTTTTACAAAACACATGTTGTGATTGACCCATGCAGGAGTAATCCCATGTGTAAAAACTAATGATATCTCGAGAATTTTATCGGAAAACTGGTATCTCAAGAATTTCATCGAAAAAATGAAAGATGAGAGATAAGGTGAGGAGGAGTGGAGCGTGGTGGTGACGGGTGGTCGGACTGGGCGGAGGCATGGGGATGGACGGCGCCGGTAGGCGGCAGCGGCCACTATGCTAGATTGTTCCAGAGTCTTCTTTTTTAATTGCTCAGCAATGAGGTTGTGGGATATAAGGATGTGGAGAGTGGTGCGGGTATCTTTTGTAAAATTATCATAGTTTGCTTTCTATCCGTCAGATATAGATCGGGCGGTCTATATTAGAAGATGGCAGGCACACCATCATCACCAACTCGGTTTTTTATAAGAGTAGAGATGATAAGTTTGCTAACTACTAAAGTAAAGTGGAATTTTTCCATGTTATACAAGTAAATTAAGGTGATTGTTTATCATACGGGTAAGGTTGGACAAAGGGTGGTAGGAACAAATGCTCCGCCTAGAGCATGTGTGTATGAGATGGAGTCTTAGTGTG
>NC_041381.1:453877816-453896721 GCF_002162155.2 Triticum dicoccoides | reverse complement strand
GGGGTCCTCGGTGGCGGATGTAATTTAAGTGTGCGTGGCTTCATCATAGAGAGGTGATGTGTATGGCAGTGGCCACCAATGATGGGGTGCGAGAGAGAAAAGGCCCGTAGAGAGGGAAGAGAAGGTGTGTGCGCGTGAGAGGAGTCAACATCGAGAGAACGTGTTTGTTCGAGAGACACCGAGGAAGACTACTATATATCGATGGTGCATGTAGGCGGGAATTAAATGAAGGGATGGTCTTGGTTTTGGGGATATAGGGGAAGAGTGGGAGGGGGTAGCTAGAAGGAGATTGTTAAGTGTGAGTGTGTGTTTTACCCATACAGGCGGAAGTTATGTGCACACAAGAAGAGAACGATTCGATGTGGCGTTAGGGTTGAGGGTAATTAACTATGTATGGAGACATAGAGACCTTGAACGTGCATGTGCGAGAGGTATACATGTATATGTGGGATGTGTGTGTGCACGCGTGCATGATCGAAATAAAAAGAAAGAAGACATAAGTCATAAGGTCAACGACATGGGAGAGACGGATCCGTATGACAACATGCATGCATCTGAGAGTGCAGGGAAGAAGGCCTGACAATTGAGCATGTGTTTTTGTCTTTAAGAGATAGTGGCGTGGGCTGGAGCATGCATCTATTGCGAGCAGAGGGAGTGAGACACAACGATTGTGCAAAAGAGATCAACCTATAAATGCATGTATGGAGAGACATGTATAGTGTGGGTGATAGGAAGCAAGAGTGCGTGCGAGAAAGAAATGTTGACGGAGAAACTACAGATAGATACAGAGATGGAGATGCTAGCTAGAGGGACATCTACTAGTTTGAGTGTTGGAGATGACCACCGGGTGGTTCAGAGGGTGAATTTATGTTTGTGTGAGAGAAAGATAAAAAGAGGGCACTTGACTGCATGTAGAGAGAAACATATGTAGTGTGCGTGATAGGAAGCAAGAGTGAGGGCGAGAAATAAGGTTGATGAAGAGACAGATAAATAGAATGATAAAGATGCTAGCTAGTGTGCGTTAGAGATAGGAGTCGAGTGGATCAGAAGGCTGAGTTATGTGTGTGGGTGTGAGAGAGATAGAGAGAGGGTGCATGTGAGTCACATACAAACAAATATCGGAGAGAAATGAGATCCCGAGAGATGGAGTTTTGTGTCTGCGAGAGAGAAAGATATTTCACAACGAGAGTGATAGCTAGAGAGACATATGAGGGAACACAAGATATATCTAGGGAGAGAGAGTGTGTGTGAGAGACATACAAGAGAATGGTGGATATATATGAGACCCTTGGAGACAGAGTTTGCGTTTGTGTGTGAGAAAGAGATATTTAAGAGGAAGAGTCATAGCTTCTCATACCTAAGGAGCGAAAGACATCTCTGTGTGAGAGGGGGTGTGCGAGTGGCACACAGGGGAATAGTAGAGAGAAATGAGACCCCGGAGACGAAGTTTGTGTTTGCGTGAGAGAAAGATATTTCACATGGAGAATCATAGTTAGAGACACATAGCAGGGAGCGAGATATACTTAGAGAGAGATAGAGTGATGGAGGTCGAGGGAGAGAGTACAATCAGTGTGTTGCGAAGATAAAAGATCATTGTCGACATACATGTAGCACGAGAGATACCTGAGAGACAATGAACACGTATAGGTCTAGAGAGATACTCCTATATAAGCATGAGTGATAGCTATATGAGACGAATATCTGGATTAAAGGGGATTCAAATATTTAAACAGGAGATCACGACATCGATAATATCATAACGCAAATTGGTGTATCAAACATGCATATTCATTTGAATTTGGGGACACGTGTAATGTTATATAGTTTATCAATATTAGTGATCCATAGATTCTTTAATTAGAGACAGTGCATGGTTTATATGCAATTAATGTCTAAACAGGATTACACTATATGTTGCGTGTGTGAAACACATTATACATGTTTGAGAAGTAAAAAAACTCGCATGAAACACACATTAATTGGAGACAGTTAGCGAGGAATGCATACATTGGATTTCAACATAAAGTGGTTTCAAATATGTGAATATCCAAATTAAGATGGATACAACCTTATGAATCTGAGATCATGCCATTTGTAAACCATATTTATGTATAAAGGGTGTTGTGCTTTTGAAAGTATATATAAAAAATGATGTATGTAGAATTTTGTTCCAATGGAAAATGGATCCTGCCCGAACAAAAATAGAATACAAACTAGATTTGAATTGAGTTGGCACGGTAAACGTACACTCTTGCTCTGCAAAATTTGAATGAAGCAGGGAAAGTCGTAGTAACCGCCCAAAACCAAAATCTACGAGAAGAAAATTACTGCCTATCCTTGACACACAAAGCCTATCGGCTCGATTTCTATAGGTTTCGATAGGGGTAGGTTTGTAATTTCACTCAAACATGACATAACGACCTCTCACCCGGATTCATACACGGTGGGCGCCAAAACACGGTGTCTCCTCGGCCGAAATCGACTCCCTCCCTGATTCATACACGATGGGCGCCAAAAACAAAGTCTCATCGACAAATATTTGGTGTATGCGAGATTATCGTCCTATCCCCGACCGACTAATGTTGCTGTGATGTAGGAAATTTGAAACGGGGGCTAAGTTTGTAAATTTATTCGCATTTGAGACAAGTGCGCCCTGAAGACATGGTTCCCCCTTCCTTTCTCCCTCCATTTCCCCATTCGTACTCCATGGGCACCAAAACACCCTCTCCACCCCAGCCTCCTCCATTCACCACCCCATCCACCGTCGTCCTCCTCCACCAAGTCGGAGCTGATATCCCGACGCCGTCGTTCATTACAAGAGATCGACCTCTCTCATCCACGGCTTCGAACCGGGATCCTTGCATCCCGTCCTCTCGCTTCATCCCTATCGTCGTCCACCTTGCCGGCACCGCTCCTACGACCGTCTCGTCCTCCTAAATCTGCTTCCACGCTGCCGACAGCCATCACTACCGCAACACTGTCAAATTCTCAGTAGATGCATACACGGCGCCGCACTAGAGGCGGTACTCTTTCGTATCTGCTCAACTTATTTATCGCAGCGAAAAATAGATCGCCACTTCTTTACTCTGATTTGTTGTCCATCACTTACTTGCTAGTTGAAAGCAAACATTGGTTGCGAAGTTGCCTTTGTCCGGTTTGCACCTTCAGATCCTCCATGGCACGCTCAACACTATACTCGCAATGCTTATGGTTTTCCCCTTTTATATTCCACACTAGTTAAATGATAGTAGACTAAATTTCAAAATTGGGTCAATCGATTTTTCAGAGGTCGCCGGTGCGAAGGAAGGGGCTCGGGTGGGGACGGTGGTTGTGGGGGGCGGTGGTGGGGCCTCACCAAACAAAGAAAACTCGACGCGGGTGGGGGCAGTGGTGGGGAGTGGAGGTGGTGGAGGAACACAGGCGATGGGGCCCGGTGGTTCGGCCGGCGGCCCGTGCGGTGTTCTGTATGGGCAGAATCAGAGAAGAGGAAGAAGGGTTAGGAGATGTAGGATCTTCATCCAACCGTCTAAAATGGTCGACTAACCCAAATGACAAAAGTCACGCGACCTGCATGCAGACATGACTTTATATTCAGTACCATCATCGAACCTGCTTATCACTGCTCCTGAATCCATCAAGCTAAATAACGTGCCGCTCATAATTTCAAACTTGTTGCTCAAATACGAATCTCATATGATGCTGATATTACTAAAATAGATAACGTCTAATTGGTCAGCTAATGTTCCTACTTTACTTTTGAAAAGCACGTGCACCACATATAGAGAGACAACAGGGAGTTGCATTCTTAATACGCTCTGGTTCATCATGTGTGGGCACTGTGCAACGAACATTTTATTATCCAAAATCTGCTTGCTCTTCTTTAGCATGTTCCTCTTCCGTTCTTCTTTAATAAGTACTCTCTCCGTTCCTAAATACAAGTCTTTGTATAGATTCCACCATGGACTACATATGGAGCAAACTAAGTGAATCTACACTCTAAAATGTATCTGTATACATCTGTATGTGATCCATAGTGGAAATCTCTACAAAGACTTATATTTTGGAACAGAGGGAGTATGATAGTAGTACAGTATGTTCCTTGTAGTGAAGATGAGCAGGGACATTTGCAGTGTAGAGGTCTATACGGTCGGTTGTGATGGACACTTTGAACTCTTCGGGCCTCTTTGATTCGTAGGATTTTGTGAACATAGGAATAGGATTTTTAGTGGCCTGCCACTTGAATCCTATAAGAATAGCAAGTAAATGCGGGGAGCTGTGTCGCCTTTGAGAGTTGCACTGATATTAACAATACCGCACCTTCAGTTGAAGAGAGCTGGTATCTGAAGCCTTTCTAGCCGTACCGGCAATATTAGCACATATATTCCAACAAGTTCCACTTTGCTGATTTTACTCTGATGCTTATGGTTTTCCCGTTATATCTACACTATGATCTGTGTAGCTACTTTGTGTCGCACTAGCAGCAGTCCTCTCTTGAAGCTAAACACACCAATCATAAGTCCAAAGCTTACTTCTTCAAATACGAATTGTGATATGATACTGATATTAGTTAATAGACACACATTTAATTGGTCAGGTAATGCTCCCACTTGATTTTCCAAATGCATGTGGCCACATATAGAGAGACAACATGGAATTGCATTTCTTTGGGCGCTGTGATTCATCATGAGTGGGCAACCAACATTGTATGCAATGAAGAGGAACCTCAAGAATATGCTTCCTCTTATGTTCTTTAACATGTTCCCCTTTTGTAATTCTGTATTTAGTACGTATAGTATGTTCCTTGTTAGGAAGGGGAGCAGGGACATCTGCAGTCAACATCTGATAGAGTTGGCCTGTATGTGATCGATAGGCTTTCAATTAGTAGCGGCAATATAACACCGTATTTTCCAGCCAGTTCCACTTTCCCGATTTATATATTGTGGTTATGGTGTACCCCTTTTATGTACACTATGATCTACCTAGTTGTTGTGTGCTCTTGTTATCATGGTTTGGCAATAAACTCTCTATACAGTATATTATGAACCTATCATCTGCCAACTATCCTTACTTCTGGAGCCTATTTTTTTGTGTACTTGTGCCAGATTATATTAATGCACGCACCATATTACAGCACATGCGAGCTCTCTCATCATAATCCAGTGATAGCACACAAGGGTTTACAGGGGCGCCCCTATATTAGAATATCCTCTGCATTACAAAGATAATCTCACTACTATTTATGTTTTCATGGTTCTCAGATATTATACGTAATTACAGTGAATATCAGAATCCGCGCATCAGAAGAATATTATGGAACACTGCAATGACTTACAAAATTGGCACCAAGGCATTGAGTGCCATTCTGGATGCAATGAAACTCATACGCTCCCCACCTGTAGATTCTTGTTCAGAATATGATCCTAATGACTATTCTAACCTCAAGGAGTCAAAGGAAAATGACCTGTCCTGTTCACCCATCAAGGCGCCTGTTCTAATTTGGCAAGGTTTTGTTGATTGCGCGTATCTTGCATATGTTGTCTTGCATTTCTTCTACTTTGTTGAACCGCCATCTGCTTAGTTTACTCATCATATATATCAAGATGCCATGCCCATCCATTATCAATACATATTCCATATGTCATCATACCATGTTTTTCCACTCAAATGTTGTTCTTGTGCATCAGACATCAAAAATGAAGAGGGTGATTGCCAAACCTGAAGGAGCACCAGCAAAGTCCTTGAAAAACATGGTGGTGCCGGAGAAATCAGACAACACCCCACTTATATTGGATGTACAACCAGTGACACAAAACGTAGGACCGACTCCAGCAGACTGTACCCATACTTCACTGGCCACACCACTAGCCCCACCACACAGGACCTGCACTCCAGCAAAAGGTATGTTGATTTCAGTTGCCATAGCACCAGCCATACCATAGAAAAATCCCACTCCAGCAAAAATTACAGCAAGTCCACCGGTCGAAGACCTATCCCAACTATAGAGACGGCCAATTCCTGCAGATTGGAACCCCATTCTAGTTATTCCCAGTTTAAAAGACAATGCTTTCAATGTTGTTAGGGACTATGTGCATATATTCCCATCATGGGAAGATTATAGTGAAGACAAACACCATTTTCACATCTTCCTGTCCCACTTACGTGTAAGTGCTATTATTCATGGTGATTATTTTCCTGTTTTCTGCTGATTGAACACATCAATGATTTACATTACATTGTTGTAAGTAGGCGAGGGTCAATATGGATAGTAATGATGGGCAAAGCTTGCTTGCGCTTTTCAAGGAAGCATTGCAGCAGTATCAGTGTTACCTAAGAAAATCACACTTTGATGGCAAGTCTATAAATGAATTTCCGGTGAAGTCTCTTGTGCTAAATTTAGAAGACATTGAATGGAAAAACCTTGTTATGCACTCGTCTCGTTCCCAGGATGAGGTATTGTCTATGATATCACATGACAATTTGAACTTCTACTTTTCCGCATGTGCCTTACAGATCTTTTTGCAGGAAATCTGCTCGAAGAAGAATTCCAGTTTGAGAAGAACGACATGATATCACAAATATGCTGCCCGCTGCTTTGCTCTTGTTAGTACCTGTTGTCCTGTATCACTGTACTTGCATACATACCTGGTTCATTATGTGACAACAGTATGCATGATAGCTTGCTTATCAATTGTTCGCTCCAAATTATCTGATCTGTATGAATGGTTACATTAGTGTAGAATATATCCAATGCCAATGAATTTTTTTAGCTCTACATTGTTCTTGTAAGTACCTGTTGTCCTTTATGAGTGTACTTATATTGACAGGTAGTTGTTCATGTACCATCACTCTGCAGCTTATTTTCCTTTGCCCTCCATTTTCTACACATCTGATCTATATTTACTCTTACCATAAGGTTTGATAACACCGATGGTACTGAAGAAGTTTAGCTCTGGATTGCTCTTGGTTGTACCTTTTGCCTGTATTGATGTACTTACATTTATAGCTACTTGGTTATGTTGCATCATTCTTCATCTTATCTTAAATATTCTCCATTTTTTCTTATATTATCACATCTATATTTACTCTTAACAAAATTTAGAAACATTATAACCGAGCACTTTTTCAGCCCTCTCAGGCTATGTACGTTCGCAACCGTTCGATCAGCACTTTTGGAAAATTTCAGCCACTTTATTGGCTCTTAACCGCACATCCGGCCGCTTCATTCGATAATAAACAGGCGCTTACCTGGGCTACATGTCCTCAAGGACCACTATTCCAGTGGAAAAATCGAAGGTCTGAGGTTAATTGGGCCGTCCACCGCACGAAGCCCATGCCATGTATCAACCTCGCTCGACCATCTCCTCCCTTCTGCCGCATACCACCCTGCAGCGCCCGCTCCGCTTCCCCGATCTCTCTTGTGGCATCGCCACCGGCAAAAGCGACCTTGATCGGAGGGCCACTACCCCAAATCCGACCTTGAGAAGAGACGCCCCTCCTGGTGGTCGGCAAGGATAGCGGCGGCGGCAACTGCTCTCTCGCGCCGTGCTCTAGCTGCATCCTCTCCTCGCGACGTCGTCCACCGCCTTGATTCCTTGTCACCATTCACGCCTTGGAGATGACGATATATGCTCCATATAAACCAGGTAAAGGCTACCCCTCTCCTTTTTCTCTGATTTAGAAATCTTAATCCTTCTCTCAAAATCAATGTTCCCATATTCTTCGCTCCAGGATCTCTTTGCGGGAACTGGGAAGCCTCCCCTCCATATCCTTCTCTCAAATATGGGACTGGTTACAGAGACCGAATCCAAGTGCAGCGTCCGCAAAGATCCAGCGACAATGAGGGCGAGCAGTTCCTCATCTATGGCACATCTTGTTCTGGATTCGGTCAAAAAAGGGCTAGCCTATATTCATCCCTAGCAATTTAATGTGCCATTTGCTGAAAAAATTATGTTGTGAAGTGGAACACTTCATTCTTGTGATATTTCTTCTCTGAGGGTTTAAAGTACCAGCTGTATACCACATCTCGCTTCTGCTGTTATTTCTATAATTTTTAAAGATGTCCAATCAGCAGGTGAAATAGAATTTACTTGTAATGATTATATGATGATGTTACCTTTTCCCCATAATTCCCTATTTACATGGATGGATAAAAAATCTACATGAGGGCCATAGTCTTTGTTTGTCTGACTTTGTAAAGCCATGTCATTGTCAAAAAAAGAGTTAGTTAGATCCTTGTTTAATAATTCTTCCTTTCTAGACTGAATCCATCTACATTGATAATACCACACCAGACATGGCACGAATGGCACAAGAGGGCTCCCCTTTGATTTCAAACACCATGACGGTAAGTCATTTCTCTACCAGTTTTGTTACCTTCGCCTTTGGAGGACATAGAAGCTTTCCTTCTTCTCTATAGATGTTTGTTTTTTGTAATCAATCTAAATGTTTAATTAGTTCTATTATTACCCAAATTGCAGGCAAGTTAATCATAGCTTTGATTCTTCAATTTCTAGATTTCTTCATGATACCATATTTCCTGCTATTATTATTAAGTAGCCTTAAAAATTAGGATTTGTGGGGCATTTCATCTGCACGTGATGGTAGGTGGTGTTTTTTCCTTCAGTTTGAGAGGAGCCATTTTGTGTGCATTGTTGGCAGGTCATCATTATTTGGGGCACGGTCAACCACGTCCTTCAAGGACTCGACCGACCTCTGTCCAGGTATTTTTCATCTCTTTAACAATGATATAATCCCATGTCGTAAATGAGATACATGTTATGCTATGGGAACACATTGATAATGTTGTATGACTAATTAATTTCTTCCTTCCTTGCTTCTGCTTTGTAGTTACTTGGTAATGTTTTAGTTGGTCTTGTCCAAAAGAGATATCAGACGATATCATTACTGTACTTTTATTGTTAAACCTGTTAAGGTGAAACTTAAGAATTTGGTTCTATCTTTAAGTTTATCTATCTTTGATTATTTTCAATATATATATGACAATTAGTTTCACTTGACCACACCATAAGATGTTGCAGTATTGACTCAGTATACATGCTCCTACGCATTGTGCAAGTCATTTCAATTTAGTTTAGTAGTCACTCCCTGTTTGTAGAAAGCACTTCATAAATTCAATGCCAATATATTAGCACCCTTATTCTCCATAGGGTTTGTATGTTGTATCTAACAAGTTAAAAAAGCAAGATCATACAGATTATCTTTTAATAGACATTCTTTTAGTACATTCCTGCTAATTTTCAGATATTGCAAAATCATGATATTTGGCTGTAGAAAGAGGGTGCACGATCAGCTGTCCCAAGAGCTATCTTGGACATTAGAAAGAACAGTTGTGTCATTGTTGCAGCATCTTCTGGGAAAAATACACATGCATGGTATGCTACAAATCTGAATCTCTGCAAGGAACAAATTATGTCATGCTTGTTTCAATGCTAGGAGGAGTGTGTTAATGTTGTCATATTCAGAGATCTCTCCTTCCTCTTTGTCTTGTTACTTTGAGAGTATTCGAGTTGTCTATTTTCTCAGAGCTCGTAATAATGGGGCTGACACACTAGCTAGGATTGGTGCTTCCCAGGACCATGTAGTCTTGTGTCGTTTGGTCTTTGTCATCACAAACTTTGTAATTTGGTGGCTGACAATTTGGCTAGCTCAGCTCTAAATGAAAATTCTGTTTTTGACTAGATTAATCTTATGTCTGAGTAGTAGGGCACTTATGACATCTTTGCTGGTAACTCACAAACTTAGAGCGACTTTGATTATATGAGAAAGATACCATTTTCTTATCAACTATGCTCTTTGTTGGCTAAGAGGTTTTTGATTATATGAGCTGACTTATGAGCAATGCCATTTTCTTATCAACTCTACATTGTAAATGATGTGTCATATTGTGATTATCAAAACTAGAATTTATGAACCAAATATTGGCATTTAGGAACTTGCTGGCAACATATGTCCATATGCATATTTTGAATAATATTGGCTAACTAGATAAACATGACGCATGACCACTTTATGACAATTTGCTTTAAAAATATGCTTCTCAATTAAATTTATGAACATTTCAACCATTTTATTGAAAAAATGGACGAGCGCGGCAACGCGCGCCTTTGATGATCTAGTGTAGAATAAAGGCAATGCTTATGAAGAAGATTTTGTGGTAAACTTCTTGAATTGCCCCCATCAGCATGGACAAGGGCTTTATAGAGCCTGTCTTCACCAATAATGTAAGTTTGTTCTTCTCAAGCCTTCAAACTTTGTTATGTATATTTGGTTAGGCATGACTGGAACAGTTGTTTATTTTTGGTGTTTGCATCAAATTGCATGTTTAAAGTTCATTATGTAGTTCATAAACAAAAGTTTGTCCTTCTCAATTTAAGTTTTCAGGTGTACAACCAAGTTCCTTCTTCATACCATGTAAATTAAACTATACAGAGCAAGTGATCTTCTTTTGCACTGCATGTATGCTTCTGTTCTTGATCTGTAATCCAGTGGTGTGGTGAACCTACCCACTACAGCACAATGGCATATTCTGCAATGTCTTAACTATCAACAATGTCATATCATTCTATTATTATTTAAACCGTCTCTTTATTTGCCAATCTGAAATGGGATAAATTGACAGCACACTAACCATTGATACTTACGAGTTCTTGATCTGTAATCCAGTGGTGTCGTGAAGCTGCCAACTCCTTCACAATGTCAATTCTTGCCATGTCTTGACCTGAACAATACCATATTGTGTTAATGCTATTTTAAACTGTGTCACTTTATTTGTCAGTAAGAAATGTGATGAATTGTCAGCACTGATACTTATATGTGCAAAACCTGTCATCTGTCTGCTTGTTTATCTTTCCAAGTGAGGAGGGTATAAGTGTCAAACAAGCACAGTCTCATCAGCTTGCACAGTCTCTCAGGGCTAACCTTTCTTGAACTCTATCGACGTGATGTCAGTTTTGTATATTACTTTGTCGGCGTGTTTATTTGCACTAGTGGCGATCTTTGATGCCCAGTGTATGTAATCTGTTGTCTGCTTGTGTTTTATTATCATAGTGGCGAACTTTGATGCCCAGTGGATGTAATATGCCGTAATTTCTTTATTGTATAGTCTAGATTTTTTCTTATTCGTCATGTTGTAGTTAATTTACTGTATATATATCCTATCTTCGTAGTAAACCGGCCAAACCGTAAAATTACGGTACATAATCGGGCCGTCATGCAAATCACCATGTATGATCCGCATCATGGGCCACGTCATCTTGCTGCATTAACATGCCTAAATGTAAATTGGCCCACTAGTAGATTCGGGCCTCTAATAGGCCGAGTAAACCACCGGCCCTATTTTCGCAAGAAAACTCAATGGGCTTTTAGGAGGCTGAAAAGTAGGTTGGGCCTGAAACGTGTCGAGCAGCTCACGGGCCGGCAGCAGGCCGAAATAGACCCTGGCCCATGATTGTGCCAATCACATCACGGGCCATTAACAGGACAAAATTGTCTCGGTCCTTGTTTGGCCCAATCAGATTATCACCTGTGAGCAGGCCGGATGCAAACCAGGTCATAGTTAGGCCCAACTATATGACGGGCTTTTAACATGCCGAAATAAATATAGGGTCGAAATGTTAAACGGGCCTTTAACAAGATGAAACTAATATCAGGCCGAATTACTAAATGGGCCTTTAGCAACTGGGCCCAAGAGCATAGCGTCCAGTTGACGGGCCGAATCTGATATGGGCCATAATTTAGCCCAAAGCCTCATTAATGGGTCGGATCTGATCTGGGTCATAATTTGGCCCAAAACGTGGTAGGCTTTTAACGAGTTGGATCTCATATGGTCCTTTATTAGGCCCAGAACGTGGCAGGCTATTAATGGACCGGATCAAATATGGGCCGACATTTGCCCCAAACATGGTAGCCTATTAATGGGCGGCCCACTAGTGTCCTCAAAATGTTGTGGGCCTTTAGCTCGGCCAGCCCATTATGGTCAGCGAAATCTCGTGGGGCTTTAGATGGGCCGGCCCATTATGGTCCGCAAAATCTTGTGGGCCTTTAGCTGGGTCGGCCCATTATGGTACGCAAAATCTTATGGGCCTTTATCTGGGCCGGCCCATTATGGTCTGCAAAATCTTGTGGGCCTTTAGTTGGGTCGGCCCATTTAATCTTTATGGGCCACTTTTGGGCCGGTCCACGTGTCAACATATCATGGGTGCATCTCGCCCATTGGATAAGTGACACCTGTGCCAACGCGGAGCTGACACGTGGTTCCGTCGGCCAATGAGAATTTTACAAGTGGAAAATCGGCATTGATCGTGGCTGTTAGCGGGTTATTGGATCCAAAACCGGACCCGATAGCTTAATGGCGTCCCGTTACAGTGGATGCCACGTGTCAGTCACCCTTGACGAAAGCACTTCTATGACGCGCGATTTATCATCATAGAAGTGGACACTTCCATGATGATAATTTTGGTAATGTCATGGAACACTTCTACGACAGCATAGGTATGACTATCTTGATTCTGTCATAAAATCGTCATGGATGTACATGCATGACAGAAAACGTGACCTTGAAAGCATAAGTGCTCCTTGGGTGATTTTGGTAATTAATGTCAACATATCTCTTGTTGGACTAATACTTTTACCTAGTATGTTTCAGATAAGTTCAACAATGGAGTGGCATGGACTAGAGGATGTGGAACCCCTTCAAGTTGCTAAGGACAAAGGATTGGCTCAAGCTCAAAGCACAAGACTCTGCATTTTACTTTTAGTGATCCAAGATCACATTGAGTCCATAGGAAAGCCAATACTATTAAGAGGGGATGAGGTGTTGCTTAATGGCTTGCTTGCTCAAAGTGCTTAGTGATATGCTCCAAAGCCCTCAACCACTTTCTCACATCCACATATGTCCCAAACCAAAAGTCAAACTCAGCTTTACCAAAACTGTCTATCTGGCGCCACTGAGTTCTGTTGACATAGCCACTGCCAGAAACCCTAGTATTTTTGGTCTCACCAAGATGGGATTGTAATCTCTCTGTGTATGTCCATTACCAAAATCGGTCTCACCGTGTTTGTGTAATCGGTCCTACCGAGATTACAATGCAAACTCTCTAATCCCTTTCGTAACGTTTCGGTCCAACCGAGATGAGCGAATCGGTCCCACCGAGTTTGCCTGACCAACCCTCTGTGTGTCTATTACCAAAATTGGTCTCACCGAGTTTGTGTAATCGGTCTCCGAGATTATGTTATGCCTTAACCATAACCATATCGGTCCCACTGAGTTGACATGTCGGTCCCACCGAAAATCCTAACGGTCACATTATTTACTAAATCGGTCCGACCAAGTTTCACGATTCGGTCCCATCGAGTTTGGTAAGTTGTGTGTAACGGTTAGATTTTGTGTGGAGGCTATATCACTACAAAAAAATACACTTCCGTGATGATACGTGTTTGTCACAGTAGGTCGCGTTTTTTGTCATGCATGTACATCCATGACAAATTTATTACAGAATCAAGATAGTCATACCTGTGATGTCGTAGAAGTGTTCCATGACATTACCAAAGTTATCATCACGGAAGTCTCCACTTCCATGACGATAAATCGCGCGTCATAGAAGTGCTTTCGTCAAGGGTGACCGACACGTGGCATCCACCGTAACGGAACGCCGTTAAGCTATCGGGTTGGGTTTTGGATCCGATAACCCGTTAACAGCCTCGACCAATGGGGATTTTCCACGTGTAAAATCATCATTGGCTGGAGGAAACACGTGTCGGCTCACCGTTGGGACAGATGTCATCCGCTCATTGGACCGAAGGCGCCTATGATACGGCAACACGTGGCACGGCCCAACAGAGGCCCATTCTTGTGAAAAGGCCGGCCCGTTTAACTTGGTCAAAAGGTGGCGGGCCGGCCCAACGAAAGCCTATTAACGGCCTGTTCGCATATAGCCCATTTACAGCCCGCTAACCTAGGGCCCATTACGCCCTATCCGAATTAGGCCCAGTAGCGTCATCTGGGCCGTCCAATATGATTCAGCCTGTTTTAACTTTCAGCCCATGTGTGGCCCATGACTTCTTTCGGCCCATATGAGGACCTTTGTAACTCTTGGCCCATTAACGGCCCGTGGTGAAAGTGGCCCGTAATGAACAGTGAATCACTTTATACCCATTAATGACCCGTTATTCCATTGGGCCATTTCCAGCCAAACTTATCTTTCGACCTTCTCAGGGCCCATTGATTCTTGGGCTCATTTGCAGCATTCGGTTACATACGGCCCGTTACTGTCATTTTCTGCTTGTGGGCCAAATTCAGCCCGTTGTTACAGTCGGCCCGTTTGCGGACCGTTAATACGTTGGGCCGTTTTCATGTAAAAAAAACGTTGGGCTGTTTTCATAGAGTTATCAAATACGGCCTATTAACGGCCCGTTATGGTCCATGAATAGTACGACCCATGATTGGCGAAATGATGATACGCCCCGTAGAAGGCCCATGGATCCTACGGCCCATATGAGGCCCATGGATAGTATGGCCTGTAGAAGGCCCATGGACCCTACGGCCCATAGAAGGCCCATGGACCCTAAGGCCCGTATAGAAGGCCGATGGATCCTACGGCCCGTATAGAAGGCCAATGGTTCCTACGGTCGGACGAAGGCCCATGGATAATACAGCCTGCAGGAGGCCCATGGTTACAACAGTCCGTGTGTTGCCATGATTATTTTGGCCTAGTTACCAAAAATAGGCTATTATGGCCACTAGAAAAAAACAGAAAAAGAACTGCAGTGACTACAAGCAAACAACTAAACAAGACAATAAGGAAATAAATAAGAAAGCAATTAACGCTAGCCTATTACCCCTATTACACATATTACATCCACTGGGCATCAAAGTTCGCCACTAGTGCAAATATAGGGAACAAAGCAGCACATTACATACACTGGCCGTCAAAATTGGCCACCAGTGCAAATAAACGCGGCAGCAAAACAAGAGCATAACTGAAACAACTTCAGAAGAGCTCAAGAAACGTTATCCTTGGTATCCACCATGCTGGCAATAAGCTTAGCAAGCTAATTAGCTTTGTCCTGTTTGGCGCTAAAATCCTCCAACGCTTTCTGTTGCACCAGAAAGTATGCATCTGAATGCTCCACGGACTTCTGCAGTCCTTCCGCTTCTTGTCGCAACACAGCTGATCGATGTCTTTCAGCTTGTAGTTGAGACTCAAGAAACCAAACTGATTCAGACAGTGAGTTTAAATAGCTTGTGCAAGCCGTAGTGTCCAGTAACTTGAACACTAAACCAAGATAGGACTTTGGGGTTGTCTCGCTGTCTTCAAGATAGTCTTCCTTAGCTATTTTATCAGCTTTGTTGGAGACCAACAAGGATGTGTCACTATCCTGAACCTTATCTGCATTACTTCCTTTACCATTGCTTAATAAGGCACTCTTCCCCAATATTCTGTCAGCATTCTAAAAGAAGAAACAAGCAGACACATAACAAGTTTAGCATGTACTAGTATATGAAACTCATTTCGGTGAACCAGTTCAGTAGTAAGGTGGACATGATTAAACTACCAAGTCTTCTATTGCCAAGTACTAGTACATAATAAAAGCATCAAACAAACATATATCTATTTCCTATGGTCACTGCATTTTCTTGCCAAATCAAAATAGACACACGGTTCAAATCATATCAGTTCAAGACAAAGCAGCAGTGAAAGAATACAAAGCGTGGGAAACTACACAGCACAACAAGATTTCAGATGGGTACCATGGGTCTACATGTACAACAACACTATTGGCTTTGTTATGATGCTAGTAATTAGGATGATATGAAAGTCAACTGTATACACAATTGAAATTGAAATCAACAGAGCTATTGATAAGATCAAACCTGTTAAAGAAACATGCGTGAACATACCTGCTGTGCCATTGGAGTTTCGATTGGATCCTTCAATTTAAAAATAAGTTTGTATGAGTAAATACACCGATACAAGAGCAAAGCAATCATAGTTAAAAAAGGCGCGCCTAAGCGAGCGCTTAAGCACGCCTAGGCTCTAGGCGTTGGCAAAACGCATTGCGCATAACTATGCATAATCTATGCATAACTGCGCATAAGCATGCGCTTTGGTCAGTAAAGCACAAGGTGGTGGCAAAACGCACAATTAACGCCTAGCGCTTTTTTTGAACTATGATAGCAATGGAATCTTAAATTAGAACAGTTGTTCTTCAGGTTTAGGCACTTGGTTCTACATGAACAGAGTACAGTAAGACGCAAGAATATAATACTTAAAAATAGAAAATGAGCTCATAGACCTTACCACATTCTTGGTTCGGGACCAGTACAGAACAAGGTGTTCCCAGTCATCATCCAGTAAATGTGTCCCAGGAGAACGTAAGGGAATTTGATGAGTTTCTTTGCTGGTGAAGTACATTTTCTTCAGGTAATTCCAATACTGCCACCAAGCATTCTTGAAGATAGCAGAGGTATTAGCACAGGTTACCTCATCCTGAGTTTCCAAATCGGTCCTTCTCTATAGAGAAAAATGGGAAAATTTGTTGCATTATAACCATCATGGAGGTAGGATGTATGGGACGAAGCAAAGTAATTGCCATGAATAACATTAGTTACACATAACTCCTAGACAAACACCTGCAACTGGCATTTTCATTCATCTTCAGTATAATATTTCCAAGATGGGAAGATATGCACATACGATTTAACAACATCAAATGCGATAGATGCTAAACTACGACTAGCTGGTTGTGCTTCCTCCACAGGAATAGGCGTACTAACTGGTGGAGTTGGGGTTCACCGTGATAGTACTGGCCCTTTGGGCACTGGAGCTGCCTTACTAACTGCTCTTGTTTGGGAGCTCTGTGGTGGAGATGGTGCTGTGTCAATAGGAACTGGGTTACTATCGGCTGGGGTTGGGGTTAGATTGGGTGAAGCTGGTTCTCTATCCATCACAGTAGGGGTACAATCTATGAGAGTTTGGGTTATGTGTGGTAGGGCTGGTTCTTGTGCATGTACAACCGGGGTCCTATCTCCACCAAGAGGTAGCACTGTTTTATTTGAAGACCGTGTTTTTAGTCCGCTAGATACTGGCATCACCCGCTCCAATTCAAATGGCTGATAAACAGGAAACATAGTTGAATGTACAGACATTGTATGAGAGACAGATGCAATAGATAGTGTGGAAAAAAGAGGGCATGAAATAATTGACATGTATGTTGTTTAACTAAAACGGATAGCATGACATAATTTCACATATATGATGTCTATCTAAACTGGATAGCATAGCATAACATAATTCAAAGATGGGATATGATGAATAACTAAACAGGATCGCATGACATAATTCACCTACATGTTATCTAAGTAATCAGGATCGCATCATTTAATTCACATATGTGATTTATATGCTAAACAGAGGGCATTCAATATGATGTCTGAACTAAGAACATGGTGTTGAATATTGTGTATATGATGTCTAAACTATGCAATGCAAGACACCGTATGCATGATATGAGCAGGATAACCGTGCCAAGTTAGAGCATACACCTCAGTGTGGGAATAGGACTGGTCATTTGTCTCTGAATCCATCTCTGAGGAGCTATCAGGACCCAACAAGAGATCTGCTTTGACAGGTAGCACTGTCTGCTCTGAAGGCCTTGTTTTCACTTCAGATTTTTCCATCTCCCACCCAAATGGCTGATTCACAGGAAGAGTAGTTTAATGTACAAACATTGTCGATAAATGGAAATGTAATGAAGAAAAGAATGGGCAAGATATCATTCAAATATATGATGCCTGGTTAAACAGGATGGCATTGCACATTTCACATATATTATGGCTGGCTAAAATACATGAGACTGCAGAATTCCCATATATGATATAGAAACTAAACAGGTGGCATTACAGAACATGTCTAAACTAAGCAGATGACATATATGATGTCAAAAGTAGGCACTGCAAGGCAACATATGCATGATATGACAAACATAATCATGCCAAGGTAGAGCAAACACCTTGGGGGGTAAATAGGAGTGGCCAGCGGCGTCTGAAACCGCCTCAGAACAGATATCTTCCTCTGGGTTACAATCTGGAGAGGGGTGGGGATGGTTTGCCATTGAACCCACCATGGAGCGATGTCTGCATGACTTTGTATTGCCGCGCAAAACTCTTCTCTTTTTCCCTACATGTTCAACATGACTTTGTACAATATCTGACATGCATACGAAAAAATATGGTGAGATTATGTAAGGAGAGCATGCAGAAATTTAGAGTGATGGTAACAACCAGTGGATCGACGTTTTTCCGTTGAACCAAAATAGCCCTAATGGATCGATGTGAATGTATAGTAATAAGTGATGCAACAAGTGTACAACCTCTTTGCCGCAGCCGTGTCGACCTCAGCATCATTGGGTTGGTCGCTGAAGCAGTTGAGGTAGAGGTGGCTGTCGGAGGTGTGGAGGAAGATCTGAGGAATCTGTAGACGGCGTCCAGGGCACTGCTATGTTGTGATGGATCATTCTGTCGTTGGAACAGCTCCGGTGAGCTGTAAGACGTCAAGGCTGAAGCAGCACAAGACAGACATCATCAATCTCAAGTGGGATTCTAATAGCATCTCCAGTAGATGATGTAAAATGGATGTAAAATTAACATCACCAAAACCACCTGACTACAACAGATGAGGTAAAAACTGTTGACTCTGAACTTAACTGTCGAAACTGAAATTTACTGTGGAATCTGAATGCTACTGTCAAAACTGAACGCAATGGTAGCAGAGAGGCACTTGACATGTAGTTTAGGGAGGGCCTACAGTTCATCTTCAACCTGCACCCCCCCTGAGTCGCCAGCCACCACCGGCCGAACCGCCGGCCCCAGCGCCGCCTCGCCGCCC
>NC_041381.1:453849452-453877402 GCF_002162155.2 Triticum dicoccoides | reverse complement strand
GAACCCTAAGATAGATAGTGGGGTACCTCTCCGGCGAGCCCCCGTCCCCGCTGCGGGTGGTTCTTCCTTAACTCCGGCGAGCCCCCCAACCCCTGAAAATTGACTGACCAAAAAGTCGATTCAGTCAACTGAAGTGTGGCTTAATCGGAGCAGAGCAGCAGCACGAGCGAGGGGGAGAGCAGCAGCAACAGCTGGGCGAGCGAGCGATGGAGCGAGAGCCGGAGCAGCAGCAGCACAAGCAAGAGCCGGAGCAGCAGCAGCAGATCCGGCAGGCATGGACGCCGCCACCGAAGGGGCCTCGCACTGGGGGAGAGCCGCCATGGAGATGTCGCCCGCGGCGCCAGCTTCAAGGTAGCCACTCCATGGGGGTGCGGGATGGAGCACCGTCGGTGCCGGAAGGTCGAGTTAAGGAGAAGGTGCGACGCGATGAGTGTACAACCTCTTTGGTGGCGCCGAGTAGGCCTCGGCTTCGTCCGAGGAGTTGGTGAGGATGCTGTGGTTCCAGTGGAGCAGGTTAAGGGGGCACTGTGGGGATGGAACAGCCGCGATAGACGAGGTGATCATCGGAGCAGCTCCTTGGAGGTGGAGGATGGGGTGGCTGAACCGGCGGGACGGCGAGATGGACGACGGATCCTCATCCGGGGAGGTGGACGAGGCACGCCGAGCTGTTGCGGTGAACGACGTCGTCGGGGAAGAGGCTCCGGCTGGGCAGTGGTGACGTGGCGGACGGAGGAGGGTGGGGTTTCGTGGCTGGAGCGGAGAGGTTATGGCGGCCTGGGATTTTGAATGGCGAAAAGGGGGCGATGGGAGGGGGTGAAGCATGAATTAGGGACGCGCTTGTCAAAAATGTAGGGTGTGTGTGTTACAAAAGTACCCCCACCGATTTGAACTAGCGGCCCTTTCGGCTTAGGGTTAGAAGGGGGATTTCACGTGTCGGGATTTGGTAGCTGGAGGGAGTTTTCGCGCGCGTTGTAATTTTGAGATAGCAAGGCGCGGGTTGTGAAGGCGCCAGTTTTGAGAGCATGATATTTGAATTTTCGGGATATAACAAGACGCGGGTTAAATTTTAGGGACAAGCCTAACGTGTAGTAATATTGTACTTGTACGTACCAAATCAATTCGCACTTCCCTGAACCAAAAAGAAAACGAAAAAACAATAAAACTATTCACACCACACAAAGAGAGAGTCTTGCCCCATTTTACTATACAAATGCTATTCAAAGCTACTCCCTCCTTCCATCTATATAGGGCCTAATGCGTTTTTCGATGCTAACTTTGACCAAATATTAGAGCAATGATATATGACATGCAACCTACACAAAGCACACCGTTAAATTCGTCTGTGAAAGGTTCTTTCAATGATATAATTTTCACATTGTGCATGTCATGTACTATTAATCTTGTCAATAGTCAAAGGCGGTCTTAAAAATCTCATTAAGCCCTATATAGATGGAAGGAGGGAGTATGAATCCATATTATGTCCGATTAAATTTTTTCGCTTGCTGTATAATGCATGTAACCTACTCATACCAACATTTTAGTGCATTCCAAATGTCTATACTACCGCTGCAATTCGAACTAAATTTGAATTCGTTTCTCTATTTCAATAAGAATCTACAATCATGATTGTTGCCAACTTCAACCATCATAGTTTCCTTGCTATCCGCCAGATATAAATCGGACGGCCTATAATGCAGGATGGCAGGCACACCATCATCAACAACTCCGCTTTTTTATAAGAGTAGAGATAAAATATATTAAATGTAGTATAACATGTTCATAACCACACCATGTGTATCACCGTTATATATATTCACACATGCATCGGTTTAAAACACTATGATAAATTCTTCAAATATCTAAATTCACTTTTTATAATGAAGTATATATGATCTCTATTCGTCTTTTACACCCACACAACCCTCTTATCTTTGTAGCTAGCGCTAACTTTCTCTTGTGCATGCACACACCCGCATCCCTCTCACCCTCCCTCAGCATTCTCTAGCTCCATCGCGCAAATTCGTCTTTTCACTTTAGGTCGTTCACCCACGGTGTGTGTAGGCCCCCCAGCTCCTTCTTTACGGCACACATCGATCGATATGCCTCTCTAGCCAGGTGTGCCTAGCACAAACACAAGCTTCCCCTCTTCTCTTGTCACCGTCAATGCCTCACTCCCACCACTCTTTTCATCGTTCTCGTACTCGCACACTCCTCCCCCCTTGATATAGTATGCCTCTCGTACCACCTCCTACATGCATCCCTCTCTCTCTATCCTTCTCCTCGTGCCTCATTTGCTTCTAACACACACATGCATGTATACCGATAGATCTCCCAACATATACCTAGATCGACTTTAACTACCCCCCCCCCATCGATTGACGTACCTCACAAGTTATGTCTCTCCTTTCTCTAACAAAGGGCGATTGATCTTCCTATGTAGTTACGTCTGCTTACCACAGCCACATCATCCCCCCTCATGATTTGTGCACGCCTCCTGACCCGTCTCTCACACGCACGTGCACAGACAACAAGCAGCCATCTCCTCTCTTATTGATATTGTGGGCGTGCCCCCATCTGTCTAGCAAGCCTATCCCACCATTTGTTAGAAGCAACTCCACTACCACCCCCTCCAACACTCTAGCTCTGTCTCTCTCCCAACCTTATTCCTCTCCTGCACATATGCATGGATGTCGATCGATCTCCCTTAATACATGAGGCAGATCGATCTCCTTAATACATGAGGTAGGCCTCTCTCCTCCTCCACACATATATCAGCCATTGTACCTCTATAGTTAATTGGGCCTCCCTCTTCCCCCACCACACACCGATAGTCGAGCGCTGCAGGTAAGTATCCATGCCATAGAGACAAACTGCGCATGTCCCCTCTCACGTTCCAGTAGGCCAGCCACTCTATATCTTTGACGTGGGCACACACAAATTCGATGGCACTCTTTATCGATCACGCGCGCACACACACACACATAATCCCTCTCTTCGATTCTATGAACACCTCAAGCCGATGATACCTCCACTCTCTTCTCGTGGATCACCCCCTCTATATATATGTTATATCCAGGACTCTATTTCACACACATTGCATATGTTACATTTTTTGATTGACCCCCCCTCCCCCAAAAAAAACTCTCAAGAACCCACACACTATATCTCTCTAGGTTTGTATCTCTCTCACACAACCCCACGTAGGTGGTGTACATATACAAGAAGAGAATAGGTGCACCGTGCAGGTACTCACGCTTCGTGCCCAGCCACACCCGCGCGGGTACATGGTGGAGCTCATTTCTTTATGAAATGGCAGCCCATGTGCTAATTTGAACGCATGTAGTTGTTTACCTAGGGAGGTCGTGTACTACGCGTGCACGAAACAAAGTTCGACTTGACGCGTTGTCGCGTTATTTTTAAATAAAGTTATAGCGCTCAATGGCACGTACACTGAATATAAAACGGTTTTTATGGAGAAAAAGGTAGTCCGCTCACTATATACAATGGAGCCTGCCTGCCTGGTTTGTCACTCTTCAGAGTATCTCACACAAGGCTGCGGTGGCCTCTCTTTCTCTCACCGTTGGTCACTGATTCGGCCGCATCATGTCCGCTAGGGGAAAGGGTGTGTGGTGGCCTCTCTCTCTCTCACCGTTGGTCATTGATCCGGCCGCATCCCATCCACCGGGGGAAAGGGAGGAAGTTTATCGTTTCTCCGTTCGACGGCGATGAGGCAGCACGTCCCGATCTGCGGTACACGCCGTTCTCTCTGACCAAGCTCCGGCGCGGCAGGGCCTACGCCACCTGCTCGTAGATTTCGCCCGCCGCCGCTCACCTAGTTACATCCCGACGACCTCCAGGTATCCCCTCCGGCCTTGCTCCACTGCCCGTCTTCCCACGTCACCGCATGTTGATCTTCCATAGTTCTTTGCCCAAAACGTAGCTCGTCCGGCGTACTTTCCATATTGCATTCTCGTCCTCACACCGTTTTAGACAAAAACAACTGTGTTGTTATCTTCCCTTAGGACAAGGAATATGCTTCTTTTTTGTCGTCGCATGTGTCATCAACTGTTAATTGCCAGTAATTGTTTCCTTTCAACCTCTTTTTTGCAAACAGGGCTATCCATTTCACCTCGTTGCTATTGCGACCTTTTGGTGAACTGCACAAATCACTTTTTTCCTAAGAGTGTTTTGTGCAGTTGTACTAAAATGTCACACGGGCAACGTCTCTACATTTCAGTGCGACTGCACAAAGGGAGATTGGTTTTGCTCTATCCTCCTCATCCAACTCCAAGCCTAATCTTCTCCAACTAGTTAGTCTTAAGAGAGACTGCAAAGGTGACCGGCTTCTATTTGTGTGTTTATTGTTTCATCAGCAGTCCTCTATTATCGTAATCACACTTAATATCTTTGGAACAGGGACGCTCAGCTCTATTTTAGTGGAACTGCACAAAATGATCGGAATGTTGCATGCTCCAGATAGCTACTTTTTTTCCCAACATGCCTTGTTGATTTAGACAGAGCTGGGGGACGTTGCTGCCAATGAAAGCATGGCTCAATTTTAATTTAACACCTTCTCACAACTCTGTTTTCAGTTGTGATGTAATTATTAGCTCTGATCTGCTAATAATTGACATGCATTAGCAAGGGAGTTAGTTTTTTATTATTTCCGAAAGAGCATCGATGGCAAGACACGCGAAACAAAAGCTTAAGGCTCACACCATTGTACAGTTTCATGTCGCTAGAAAATTATTTGTATAGTACGTCAATTATGTAAACAAATGATGGAAGCTTGATAGCATTGCCAGAAGCCTCTTCATCATCCGGGTCCATGTGCCATGCACAAAATTTTACTCCTTCATTCCTAAATATTTGTATTTTTACAAATTTCAAACGGGCATATTTTAGAGTGTAGATTCACTCATTTTGTTTCGTATGTGTACTCCCTCCGTTCCTAAATATTCTATTTGTCTTTCTAGAGATTTCAACAAGTGACTACATACGAAGCAAAATGAGTGAATCTACACACTAAAATATGTCTATATACATCCGTATGTGCCAGTCCATTTGAAATCTCTAAAAAGACAAATATTTGAGTAGTCACTCATTGAAATCTCTAGAAAGACAAATACTCCGGAGTATATTTAAGAACCGAGGGGGTAGTGCACAACCGCATGGGAGACTTAGCCCGGTCATTGCGCCGCATTAATAGTGAGTAATGAGCAGTCAAATCATAAGCCCCACCTTTCCCACTGTAAGTTGCTCTGAAGAAGCAACCATCAATACGCTCTTCTTTGAATCCACTCATACTACTCTATCCGTCACTGTTTATACAGCGCGCTTCAAAAAAAAGAAAACAAATCTATGGGACCAAAGTGACTAGCGATCGGCCTAAAAAATAGCATTGGTAGTTATAGCACGGCGTCTATTACTAGAGGAATAATGCGTACACACATGCATGCAGTGCTTCCACCCCGGGTACAAACATGCATGCATGTACTCCACTCCGTAGTAGTACAGAGTACATGGAGAGAAAATTGTGGACTTGATTGCGGTTACGACGCCCTAATTAATTGAGCATTAAACCAAACGCATCTAAAGTCTCTCTGGTGCTAGAAATGCATTGAGAGGAATGCATCATAATGAAGTGCGCCCGGTAAACTGTGACGGAGGGAGGAGTTGTATGAAGGTGCAAAACCAAGTACATGTATGGCCAGTCGGTCAACGCACCTCCTCTTGGCATATCACTGACATGTGGGACAGGAGTGTGAGCAGAATGATCTCAATTGACGGCAAAGAGCCAACCCGCCATTCCTTGAGAGAGAAGAGGAGCTAGAACACACAGACGGGCTCGCACGGAGGCCAAGATATATTCGAGCATGGTTGGTTGATTGATACCATTCATTACATGTTGGGCTGCCATTTTCCGCCCTTCTCCGGAATAAACATGTACTTTATCAGAGATAAAAAAAATAAGAGTACAAACGCTCCACCATGCGGTTCTAGTAGTAGTACTACTCGTACTACTGCGCTTGGCTCTTTGCCTCTTCGTGAAGTCGAACAATGATGGTACTCCGCATGTTGGGTACTACAGTGTATGCCTCTGACAATCTGACACCAAATTGACTGATGCATGTCCACCGAGGGTAGGTTGCATTAGTCAAAAGGCGTAAGCGAGCTTCACCTTGTCCTGCAAGCTTCTCCTTGTTCTGCGAGTTGACAGGACACACCAAAAAGTAGTGCTAGTCCATACTCCCTCCTTTCCGGTTAATATGGCTTAATCTTTTTTGTGGGTAAATGAGAGAGCTTTATTCATATATAAGCATTCTTAGGACGATCAGCCAAGACACTGGTCGTTGGACTTCATAATACGCTCATTGCGCTCAATATATATATATTCCGGTGTTTATACGGTCACTAGCTCACCCTGACTGAGTATGTGTGTGCATGCACGTGTAGGTTGAGCACTTGAGCGTGACCGTGTGTGTTCAGTCGTGTGCTCGGACATGCATGCATTAGGGTGTCGCGCACGTTTTTGCTTCCATGTGTACCTGTGACTATTGCATACACGTAGGGGGAGTACGTGTAGGGGCCACTAACAAGCAGTCAAATCACACAGTAAGTTAGTCGGAAGAAGGAACCATCATTTCACTCTTGAATGACACGTACACAATATAAAATGGTTGATATGGAGAGAAAAAGAAAACCACTATATATACACTAGCAGGAGCCTAAGCTACAAGCCTGCTTGCTTAGGTTGCTCTCTTCACAAGCATAGAACGACGGGCCTGATCCCGCAGCTGGGGGAAGGGAACAATGTTCTGTGTAGACGTGGTCGACATTGGCGAGGGGGAAACCCCATAGTCGGTGCGTCCCAATCGGGGGTCGCCGCGGTATGGGCTGATGTCGCCTCCCAACCGCCCTTCTAGCTACAGCCCGACATCCCAGGTATAGTCCATCTTCCTTTTGGAGCCGGCTTGCTCCACTGCCGTAGCTCCATCTCCATGTCGATCTTTCTCTACTTCTACCGGCTTCTACTTGTGATGAGTTTATGTCTCATGAACTAGTGCCAGTACTATTATTCTAATCACACTTCTTCAACATCTTTGCCATCAGGGATGCTCAGGTCGATTTTAGTGGAACTGCACAAAAGCATCGTATGATCCGAGGGTGCCAGCCGTCTTTCCTTCGACAGGTTCTACCTAGCCAGGAAATTAAATCATGTTTAGGGTTTAGGGTTTAAGTCGTAGTGACCCCATCAGTATTTTTTCTTTTGTACACACTCTCACAACTTTTTTCTTTAGTTATGAAGTAAATATTGGCTATGATCTGTGAATCATTGAGATGCATCAGCATGCATGTTAGTTTTCCTTTGTATTTGATGGAATGTTGTAACGGGGCAACCTTGGAATAGGAATGAAAATGGAGTGGAAAGTTTCCGTTTTTCCGAAGAAAAAAAAGAAATGGAGAGAAACCAACGTTTCGTTTCGTTGGTTGCGCCATCAAGCAAAACCAACGTTTAAACACGTCTGTCGTGTTCGTGTCTCACCCTCCTCCACGGCTCGACCCCAAACGATCGCTCGTCATGCCACTCACCGCAAACCGAGTAGTATACGATAACTTTCCCACCTGCTTGCTGATGGACCGCGCCATGGAGTACTAGCACTACTGGAAGAGATTGACGAGTTGGGGGAGGACAGCTAGCTGTAGCACGGACTCCCAAGAACTTTTTACATGCATGTTGTAGCCGGCTATTGTGACCTTTGAACGCGGAGCAGCCACGTGCACCCGGAAGCGGTGCAGGCGACGCTCTCTCGGCCGGCGCGCCGCTTCAATGCCGGCGCCAGTGAGAGGTCGCTTCCGCTTTGGCCGGGCATGAATGTGGCACTGACCGTTTCGGGCGGGAAACACGCGCGGGTGATGAAGAGGGTTCGGGTTGGTCAGGACCGGCCGTGGCAGCGGTCCGGACATGCGCAAACAAGAGATGATGTACGTTAATATTGCTGCGTATAAAATTAACAACGTAAATAATGTGCCAGTTGGACAAATATGATTGGAGATGGAGATGAAAATGGAATTTTATGTAGTAAACACGGATATGCATGTGTATGTCTTTGTGTGTGTGCGCGACGACTCTCGCGACCTGGAAGCAGGGGCGTGTTTTTGATCGAGTTTTATTTCTTGGTACGTTAGAAAATCAGTTTGTCTAATTCACATCTACTGATGTTATTTAAGGATATCACATCTAAGATCCCACAAGTATATAATGTACAGCAACAAGAAACAAAAAAAACTAGGACAAAAAATAGACCACAAACAGAGTGGACATCAACTTAGATGTGACATAACTATGTCACATCTAGATGTGTCCTAGACAGACCCTTAAAAAATTGTCCGCCAGTTTTCGTTTCTTTTTTCCGGGAACGCGCGTATTCTATTTAAAACCACTGCCGTCTAGGTGAGTAAGTCATCTTAGGTTGTGCACCGTGACCAAGGAGGAGGGGAAAACGAGAGACATTAATGTTTATTTGCTAATTAATAGCATTGCATGCAATGAACTAACCACTGCATGTCGTGTTTGTAGTCTCAACTCATTAAAAGCATGCACACCCCTCATCTTTTATTGGTTGATATGTCAAGAAACAAGAAACGAGGTAGAAGTTAATGCACCACGCCTAAGTGTTTTGGGATTATTTGGTTTTCATAAGATGACTTACACACCTAGACGGAGGGATTCCACTAGGTAGATAAGTCTTTGTAGAGATTCCACTAGGTGAACTACATACGAAACAAAATGAATGAATCTACACTTAAAATGCATCTATATACATCCACATGTGGTTCATGGTGAAATCTCTACAAAGACTTATATTTAGGAACGGAGGAAGTACTAGTATAGTACGTACTGTAATTTATCAGCGAGATAAATTTGTACAATGCTATGAAGCTTCCAGCTTCTGTTACATGTATCTTGCGTCCAAGGTTGCCCGTTGCAACATTTCATCATATACAAAGGAGACTAACATGCATGCTATTGCATCTCAATGATTGACAAATCATAGCCAATATGTACTCCCTCCATTCCAAAATAAGTGTCTCAACTTTATGCAAACTTTAGTAGAAAGTTGTACTACTACTAAAGTTGACACTTATTTTGGAACAGAGGCAGCTAAAGAAAAAAACGATCCATGCAATCCCTAGCCCTTGAACCGTAAACCCTAACCAGGCTTAAATTTGCTGGCAACGTGGAGCTACCCAAGAAATGAAGTTTGCAACCTTTTGACCATCAGATCATTTTGTGCAGTTTCACCAAAATCGAGATGAGCATCCTTGTGGCAAAGAAATTGAAGAAGCGTGATTAGAATAAGATTACTGGGACTAGTTGATTCACAAATACAGTACGTAGAAGCCAGTAGAGGTATGTAAGGGGCAAAGAAGTAGAGAAATATACACAGGGAGTGATGTGGGCAGCTGGAGCAGTGGTGCAAGCCAGCTATAAAGGGAGTTGTACCTGAGGGACGTAGCTCAACCTTGAGGAGGGCGGCGGGAGGCGGCAACTGCCCACGTCGCGGCAGTGAGCAAGGGACGAAGGCAACCTCACCGGCTTTGTGAGAGAGAACAGCGGGGACCCCTGATCGGGACGTGCCGATAGTGGGTTTTCACCGTCGGCAACGGCGACCGCATCTACACTAAGCATCCACCCCTTCCCCCAGTGGACGTGATCCGCGGGGATGTTAGAGATGTGGCCACAGTCGTTTTGTGCGAGAGAGTGTGAAGAGATCAACCCCAGCAAGCAACCGTGTAGGCTGGCCCGTCCTGACTATGTATATAGTGGAGCGGTTTCCTTTTCTCTCCATATGAATCTATCACATTGTGTACGTGCCACTGAAGAAAAAAACTTTATTTATAAATGATGCGGCACCTACTACTCGTTCTCCTATAACCTTGCACTTGGCATCTCCAAAATATTAACCTTGCGATTGGCTCTTCGCCTCTTCAGGAAGTCGAGCAATAATGATAGTGCAGTATATATCACTCTGGCTATATGAGACCGAATGAATTGTTGCATGTCCACCACGTGGGCGAGGGTCGAGGGGCGAGGGAGAGTGCTACATACGGAGCAAAATGAGTGAATCTACACTCTAAAATACATCTATATACATCGGTGTTTGGAGTATGTACTAGTAGTTCATATTGAAATCTACTAAAGGACATATATATTCCAATAATATGATATAATCTCTATAACCAAGGTATTAGTAGCGACGAGGAGTAAACGGAGGGAGTAGTAAATTTTTCTCCTCGTCCTGTGAGCCACCGCGCGCATGGGCGAGGGAGCGGGCATAAGGCGGAGCAAGCTTCACCTCATCCTGCGAGCCACCGTGCCCGTGGGCGGGGGAGACGACGTACTAAGCAAGCTTCTCCTCGTTTTGCGAGTTGACGGGACACATCAAAATTACTCCAATGTATAGAGCCTTGCCTCTAAGGTAGGCCCCACATGGTTTGCCTCTTTTTTTAATTCAACATAACACGTCAAGTCGCAGTTTGTTTGTTCAACCGTGGTAGACGATCCTCCCTCCACCAAGTGGACAACCAGTACACGTGCCAAATTACCACGTGGGCTGCCTTTTTCGTATAGAAATGAGCTCCACCGTGTACCCGCGCGGGCGTGGTTGGGAAAGAGACGGGAGTACCTGCGCCGTGCATGCACGTCCCCCATCTACGTGGGTGTGTGAGAGAGATACAAACCGCGTTCGTGAGTGTTTTTTGTTTTGGGGTGGGGGTGGGGGTGGGGTGGGGGGTTGATTTCGTGAATTATTTGTGGGAATACGTGTCAATGACATCTCAAACAAAATTTTGCATGCAATGTGTGTGAAATGGAGGCCTATCCATATCATATATAGAGGGACGGGCAATCCACGAGAAGAGAGGGATGGGTCATAGCTACCGATAGAGTCGAAGAGAGGATCAAGTGGGTGGGTGTGAGATCGATGAAGAGAGCCATCGAAATTGTGTGTGTGTGCAAGTCAAAGATATAGGGCAATTGGCCCTCTTATTTGATAGAGTTTCTCGCGTCTCGCTCTCTCACCCTCTCCATATTAAAGCAAGATGACAGTGTCCACTCTATCTCCCTCCTCACTGGTGGTCACAGATCCGGCCGAATCCCGTCCGCTGCGGGGGGTGAGGAGGTGCAGCGTTGATGTTGTCGCCGTCGGTGACGGAGGAAGCCGATGCGCACCGTCCTCTCGGAGCCGGCACTGGTGCTGACGAAGATCCTCCGCGCCCTTGTTCGCTGTCGTCGTGTGGGCAGATCCCGCCCGCCCGCCTAAACGACATCTCGCCCACCTGAGGTATAACTTCTTGTACTGGTCCAGCTCCCCAGGTCGCTGCGTGCGGGTTTTCTTCTATGCGACTACTCCCCAGCTCCCCATGCATAGTATCTAGGGTTCATCGGCTGGTCCAACTTCACCTACTAGTAGTACTATTATAGAGGAAATGCCACTCGAAAAGTTGTCCTGATTTATGCCTCGGTGGAGGTATACATGTTGTTTCAAAAAAAATTACATGGTGGTTGTGTGGTCATTGTCCATATGGTGGTAGTACTATCACTGGTTAAATGAAGAAATGCTTTTTTTCTTGGATATCCTGGTTTAGTTCCCATCAAGATAATTGTGATGATTTTGTTTGTTGGTGTACTTTTCATTAATTCTTATTGACAATTGAGATGTCCTTGCTAACCCTTTTTTATATTTTTGGAAACAGCGATGCGTGTCTCCATACCCGAGCATGTCTTCCTCAATTTTAGTGGAACTGCACAACATTGGATGGCCATTGTTGTTCCACCTCACTGTCCTCTGCCACGTGGTTCTTCCTTCCTCGAGCTTGATTACTGAGAAGAAACAGACCACAGTGAGGATTTGTCGAACTTCATAGGTGCCTCACCCAAACTTGATGCCAAATCGATCATGCATCACCATGATGACCTATCGATGCTCATGGTTGCGCCTCATGGTTGTGTCGGCTGGTGAAGTTGATCGATTTTCAATGAAAAACAAGCTATCTTCCATCAATGCTGTTTGCTTGTTACGCACAAAGATGATATCCTTCGCCAGTTCACCTTGGTTGCGTTGGAGACGCAGTCGTCTTTCACGTTGGTGCAATTTTATCACACAATTGGCTATGAACCAAATGTTTCCTCGAAGAAGGATCGACGTTGGTACTAAGAGCATAAGTTTTGTATTGATTTCTAAGCCTTCTCAAAACTTTTGTCTCCAGCTCCCCTGTAATTTTATTTGTCCAGCTATTAACTTTGATTTAAAAATGGTGTGTACTAAAAACCCGGATGGACGTAGTAGCCCTCCATTTTTATTTACTCCGCATATTATATTTGACTGAGGTCAAACTTTGTAATACTCTCAAACCTTTTCGATAATTGAAATTAAAATTCTTTATTTGTACACACTCTCACACGTTTCCGATAATTTGGCGCATGTGTGGTTGTTCACTTAAGGGAGGGTAGTGTACCACACGTGAAGGACATGAAGTGTGACCAGGACGCGTGGGCATGGATCGTTAGTTCATCGGAAGTAGTAGTACTAGTTTTCTTCACTGTACATTAAATAAAGAGTTTCGTTTCATACTTACACAATTTAAAATGATTGTTATGGAGAGAATAAGAAAACCACTCCACTATATATTAGTCGTATACACAAGAGTACTATATGGACGCAGCTTCATTGACTTAGTGCACCTGCCTTTGGGTTTATGACAGGTGGGCCCAAAATGTGGCTGGCTCACCTGTCATACAGCCAAAAGCAGGTGTAGTGAAGGCACCGGAGCTCAGTCCGTACTACAGTAGTATATGTATAAGCGGGAGCCTCAGCGCTTGTTCACTAGGGTTCGCACTCTCCACACGCTCGCCGCACTAAATATATGTTACACGCTAGAGGCTCAACGTTCATTTGCTAGGGTTTGCTATATTCACATTCTCTTACCCTCTCTTCACCAGATCTAAACAAGACTACGTTGGCCTCTTGTCTCTCTCTCCCCCCTCACAGCTGGTGAAGGAGGCGTCTGTATCTCATTGCACCGGGAAGGGGAGGAGGTGCAGCGTTCACTCTATCGCCTTCGGCGAGGGAGGCAATCCACTGCCGGCTGCACTGTTCTCTTTCACCCAGCGCATGTGCGGGAGGGCCACCGACCCCTTCTTCCTCATTGTCGTACGTAGTGTGGGAAGATCCGGCCTCCCACCGCACGCCTTGCCACATCCTGACGACCCTAAGGTATAAGTTTCTTTGAAACTGTCGTTGCTCTAGCTGCATGTGGATCTTTTTCGATCTGTAGTCGAATCTAGGGCTTGGTTCAAAGAGGAAAGAAGGGTGCGATGGGCTGGACCAAGAATCTAGGACGTGGTTCAACAAGGAAAGGAGGGGCGGAAAGTAGTATAGACTGGCTATCCAGCCGCTTTGTAGGTCGAAAAGGGAAAAAGGGGGTAACCCAGTACACACATCTGTAAGGAACCGATCTCTTTGTTGAAAAGGGAAAGAAACTGGGGGGTCGGGTAGTTTGTGCAGGACTAGATTTGCTGCCCTCACATAGGAAAAAGGTTCAAAGAGAACAAATATGGGACCAATGCATATATGTTGCTTGGCTACATACTCTGCATCACCCATTTATACGTGTGGACGCACATGGTGCTGGCATGTCCCATACAGCTATTTTGCTGTTGTTAATCTAAGAATGCCGCCGGAAAATTGAAGCAATGCCACTGTTAAAAGCAAATTGCATTTTTAATGAATGTTGTTTCAAGAGAATGTCTCTGTTAATATGAATCAATCCAACCGTTTTAGAAATGCTACTATCCTACTTTGTTTTCCATCCAAGATAAGTTAGATGCTTCTTTCTGTCATGTTTGTTTCATCCTCCTTTATCAGCAAGTAATTGTTTTCTTTTTTGCCTCTGTTAAAACAGGGATATCTATTCAACTTGTTGCTATTGAGACATTTTGCTTCGCTACACGAAACACTTTGCTTGATTTTAGTGCAACTGCACAAAACGAGATTGGATTTCCTATTCGCTTTGGTAGATTCGTATTTTGTAATGGTCGTCTCATGAAAGGTCAGTACATGCCTTCATCCACATGATTGTGTAGTGTGCTTTGAGATGTTGTGCTACTTGTATTGGTACTGTTTTAAATAAATGTTGAATTGAAGCTATTGTATTGATGTCTTTTCCCATTAAGTAGTGAACAAAAATGGAACAAAAATGGGACCACCCCCTTTATAAGCCAGTAATTGATGCCACTCTCAGAATTAACTACTGAATCTTATTTCAAAACTGCAACACTTCTTAGGGATTGGCGGGATTACCATTTTTGTGGCCGCATGTTTCATCCTCCTTTATTAGCCAGTAATTGATTCCTTTTTTGCCTCTGTTTAAACAGGGATATCTATTCAACTTGTTGCTATTGCGACATTTTGCTTCACTACGCGAAACACTTTGCTTGATTTCAGTGCAACTGCATAAAACGAGATTGGATTTCCTATTCGTGTTGGCAGATTCGTATTTTATCCTGGTCTTCTCATGAAAGGTCAGTACATGCCTTCATCCACATGATTGTGCAGTGTGCTTTGAGATGTTGTGCTACTTGTATTGGTGCTATTTTAAATAAATGTTAAATTGAAGTTATTGTATTCCTGTCTTTTCCCATTAAGTAGTGAACAAAAATGGGACCAACCCAGACATGATGCTTGTTGCTTTGTTACAACAAACTCTGCATCACCCCCTTTATAAGTAGATGGAAGCACATATTGTTGTTGCGCCCACTCTCCCCTGGAATTGTTTATGCTTTTCGTTAATCTAATGCCACTGGTAAAATTAAGCAATGCCACTCTCAGAATTAATTAACTACTGAATCTTAGTTCAAAACTACAACAGTTGTTAGGAATGGTACTATCCTGCTTTGTAGTTCTTTCTACATGTTTAACCAAGGTATTGTTAAGATAATGTCTCTGTTAAAATGAATCAGTTGCATTGTTTTAGGAATGGTACTTTTCTGCTTTGTCGTTCTTTATACATGTTGAAACAAGGCATTGTTAAGATAATGTCTCAGTCAATATGAATGAATCACACTGATGGAGAATTGCTACTCTCCTGCTTTGTTTCCCATTAAGATAAAGTAGATCAGTAGATGCTTTTCTTCTGGGAGTACAAGTCATCGACCGTTATTTCTCAGTAATTGTTTCCCTTATACCTATTGTTGCTTACAGGGATATCAAAATTAAAGCTCGGTTTTATTCCGACTTTGATTTTAGTTGAACTGCACAAAAGGAGCCAATGTGTCCAAGGCAAACTGCTGCATTACTGGGTCCAGTTGGTCATTCCACTTTGCAGAAAGAAGCAGTCACTGTTTGCGCTACATTACAGAAGGAATGACCAAGAAGCTTTACAGAGTATTATTAGACACCGGTGACATGACTAGTCTGCGGAGACCATTGGCAATTTAAGAAGCTATGACAGGACTCCACGATCATAGGCATTACATATTTTGAATGGGAAAAGCTTGTCAAAGTTTAATCATTGATGTTAGCAAGAAGACGTTAGTTTAATATATTGGAATTGGAAAACCTTGTCAAAATTTGCTCATTGATGTTAGCCAGAAGACATGCATTTGATATTTTTGAGTGGGACGCCCTTGCTGTGAGCAGCGTCGAGTGTTTTTTCCTATTCCTGTGTTCACTTTAGAAGTAAATAGTTACTCTGCTGAGATATTCCTGTGTTAAGGTTTGTTCTGAATATTGTCTATGTACTGCCAGGCCTTGTGTTTGATTGCAAAGTTGAGCTTGGAATGTTGTGGCATGCGGCATCATGAGGTGTTCACCGTGCCTCCTGAGAATAATGCTTTGTATTGTTTTGCATGTCGATCTAATGCCAGTGATTTGCTTGTTAAGAAGATCATCCTCTTCTGTTGTTTCCGTGCTTAAGAAGTTCACATCGGATGTTTCATTCATAGCCTATACGACAAGTCGGGTAGGTTAGACGTCAAACCATATGATCTTCCGACCAACTCATGATATTAGGCCGTGATTGGATCGTCGTTTTCCAACCAAAACCGCTTGTAAAACTGACGCTTGTAAATTAAAGCAGATGGTCTTAGGCGAAGGCGCTTGGTTGGTCGATTTCGACTAGTAAAATATCGGAAGTACTTCACACACGATAAAAACGTTGAACGACACTCGGACGATTGCCCATCCAGCCATTAGCTACTGTTTCAGCCTTGCCTATGGATGGCATGATACGCACGTCATGCATGTATCGTCTCGTAATGTCATCCATATAGCAGTGCTCGTAAAATATACACTGGTCTCTCAAATTACACGCGTAACCCGCCAGTTTTACTTACAGACCTTGGCCCTTGGTTTCATTACGCCTGTATTTTACGCGTTGTTTCCGATGACGAGTAAATTACACTTGTGTATGTTAATAGAGGTTTGAAATAAACCAGAGCTCCCAAGCACGGCCTTACCATTTTATGCCGTCTCAGTTTCTCGAAGGTGCTCATAGGTGTCCGATGATCCTGGCTTCCTGAATGAGCAGCGGGCGCTGTATCAGACTATCCATAGGGCCCGTGAGTCCCTCTCCGTTGTCCTTCGAGTTGTTGCGCTCGCCGTGGCATCGAGCATTGTTAACATCGTCAGCGAACATGAGGATTCAGGAGATGACTTTATTTTGACTGGATGACACTAGGGACCCACTAGGGCCATAGCCATACGTATGCAAGTGCCTCCTTATTATGTACAACTATATTGTTTTGCTTTCTCCTGGTTTCCCAACATCACGGTCCCACACCATTGTCAACATATGTAGTCAATATAAATGAGAGAATTGCACAAGGTGCGGCCGACAGCTGGGACCAAGCAGCTCGAGCAGTATTTGTGTTTTTGAGGCGTGAGCACTGTAGAGTTTTTCTTGGTGATGATTTCGTTGTTGTTCAGAGGAGAGCAGGGTATTAACTGGGCGGGCTGTGGCCCGTCTAGCCCAGGCCAGATATCCAGCCCAGATACTAATTTTTTCCAGATGAAAATGGCTAGCCCAGCTATACGTCTTTTTGAGGAATACCCAGGCAAGGTCAACTTGTTATTCTCCGCCCCGCTGGGCTGCAAATCTTTCCTAGGAGGGATGCATTAGGCTTAACAGGAAAATGGGCTTTAGAAAATAATAAATGGGATGTAATTATAAAAACTAGGCAGTAACTATAAAAAAATGCACCAAACACGAAATTAGTTTATAAAATATTATTTATGGATTTTGAAAATCTTAAATTTTCATTGTTGCGCGCGCAATATTTCGTTGGATTTTTACGTAATACAAATTTATATTTAATCTGACTAGAAATTTCGGCATAAAAATATTTCAGATCCCATCAAAATGTGGGAAATTTTATTGAATTCTGTTTTCAACGATTGGTTGAAATTATTATTCATTGTCCTAGCTAGAAAATGGGTTGTACTTTTAACAAACTGTAAATGGGTTGTTGTAAATTCCATTAGAATTCAAGAATGGGCTGTACATTCTTACAAAACGCAAATGGGCTATAAGTTCTCTGCCACACACTTGTGGGCCTACTAAGTGACGCGTCCCCTAGAAGAATAAGTTGACGCGTATGCAAGGCTTTGTCAACTTATTATAGTCAACACACGGTTCTAGCAGCAGTGGCCGTTGGATGTCTATCCAACGGATGTCGTGCTTCTTCTTCAATCTTGGATATTCTTAGGTTCGGCCGCCCAAAAAATGATTCCTCCCCCTGACATCTGGGGCGCACCCTTTCGGAGGCTGACCTGTGGGCCTACTAAGTTGGAGCGTACCAACGGCTTTGTCAACTTAGTCAATAATAAACGATTCTAGCTTCAGTGACCGTACGATGTCCATCCAACGGCCGTAGTGCTTCTTAAACCTCTGGTCTTCTTGGTCCAGCCGCCCAAAGCAGCACCGGTTGTGTCGCCTGCTCCTGCCTCCCGTGGTCGGTTGTGCTGCCGCGGAGGCCTTACCGCCCCCATACTACTCCCACCACTGGCCAGGCCATCCCTCCACTCACCCACACCCCCTGTTATTCTGCGGCGATGGCAGCCTCACACCGCAACCGAACCAGTGAACCCTCGTACTCCTCTCCGCACGGAATTCCACTGCTACGTCTTCCCCGGCTCCGCGTCGTCCCCTTCCTAGGCCTCGCCGTCGTCCACCGCCCTAGTGCTCTTGGCGTGGCGTGGTCAACGTGGTCAACGACCGACTTCCATCGGAAGAGTACTGTACGTGGAGAGGCTGACAGCTAGGTCCACGGCGGCCGCAAGGAAGTGCCTCCTTATTACGCGCAAAATAATTATTCCTCCACCTGAAAGCAGGCACCCACCGGACGGGCCACCTTATTTCCCGAAAAAACATTTCCCCCCTGACTGCTGGGACCCATCGGACGGGCCACCGTATTTCGCAAAAAAAACGTTCCCCCCGCTGTCAGCTTGGACCCACCGGAAGTGCCTCCTTATTACGCACAAAAAAATGAATACCCCCCTGCTAGCTGGGACCCACCTTGGTGGGAGGCTGACTTGTGGGCCTACTAAGTTGACGGGGTGGAGGGCTTTGTCAACTTAGTCAATATGAACGATACTAGCTCCAATGACCATACGATGTCCATCCAACAGTCGTAGTGCTTCTTCAACCTCTGGTCTTCTTGCTCCAGCCTCCCAAAGCAGCGCCGATTGTGCCGCCTGCTCCTGCCTCTCGTGGCCGGCTGTGCTGCCGCGGAGGCCTCACCGCCCCCTACTATTCCCACCACTAGCCAAGCCCTGCGGCGACGGTAGTGTCACACCGCAGCTGAACGAGTGAACCCTCATACTCCTCTCCGCGTGGGCATCCACTGCCGTGTCTTCACCGGCTCCGCGTCGTCCCCTTCCTAGGCCTCGCCGTCGTCCACCGCCCTGGTGCTCTCAGCGCAGCGTGGTCAACATGGTCAAGGAACGACTTCCATCGGACGTGGATTGTACGTGGAGAGGCTGACAGCTGGGTCCACGGCCACAGCAAGGAAGTGCCTCCTTATTACGCGGAAAATAATGATTCCTCCACCTGACAGCAAGGACCCACCGGACGGGCCACCGTATTTCACGAAAAAAATGTTACCCCCTGGCTGCTGGGACCCACGAGCTACATCTTCACACGCAAGGAAGTGCGTCCAGGCAAAAAAAATGATTCACCCCCCTGACTGCTGGGACCCACCAGCTACATCTTCGCACGCAAGGAAGTGCCTGACAGTCGGGACCCACCTGGTCGAAGCGTACGTAGCATTGTCATTCTGGTCGCGAACGTGTAGGTACATATATACTGGTCGATGTAGAGGCGCGCACGTGTCGTAGTAGAGGCACGCACGTAGCATGTAGACGTACATACAACGGCCAGGGTGCAAGAAAGAAAATACGGCCACGTATGTGTACATACGAGCGGGGTCTCGAACGCCTACTAGCGCATATATACGTACGGCCAGGGCTCGTGTACATTGGCTGGGTCGGAACGGAGAAACAACGTCGTTGTCGTGTTCATGGGGAGCCAACCGGCTGGGTCAGAATGGAATGGATGGTCATGTTCATCGGGAGGGCTTGGATGGAACAGGCAATGGAAACGAGGCCTGGCATACCGCAAAACGTAGGAAGCCTTGTGTTCGACCGGCCACGTTCGAAACGGGATCCTGTTCATCGTGAGGGGTCTGCCATACTGCAAAACGGAGGAAATGGACCTCCTACGGTCGAAATGGGGGTCCTGTTGATCGGGAGGGGTCTGGCATACCGCAAAATGGAGGAAATGGACCTCCTACGGTCGAAATGGAGACCCTGTTGATCGGGAGGGGTGTGGCATACCGCAAAACGGACGAAACGGACTTGTGTTGGAGCGCTACGGTCGAAACGGGGGTCCTGTTCATCGGGAAGGGTGTGGCGTACTGCAAAACGGGACTCCACGGGATACTGTTCATCTCCATCGTCGACCTCCTCCAGCCTCCACGGGCTACCGTCGACCTCCTCCAGCCTCCACGGGCTCCTGTTCATCCAGCCTCCACCGCGTGCTACTCCACCGGCTACTGTTCAACCACCCCTCCACGGGCACTGATAACCCACAAGTATAGGGGATCGCAACAGTTTTCAATAAGTAAGAGTGTCGAACCCAATGAGGAGCTAAAGGTAGAATAAATATTCCCTCAAGTTCTATCGACCACCGATACAACTCTACGCACGCTTGACGTTTGCTTTACCTAGAACAAGTATGAAACTAGAAGTACTTTGTAGGTGTGATAGGATAGGTTTGCAAGATAATAAATAGCACATAAACATAAACTAGGGGCTGTTTAGAAGCAAGAAAGTAAATATAGCGAGTGTGGAAAAGTGGTGGTAGGAGTTGTGGAATTACCCCTAAGCAATTGACTACGTTACTAGACCGATAGCAAGTTTTATGTGGGAGAGGCATAAGCTAACATACTTTCTCTACTTGGATCATATGCACTTATGATTGGAACTCTAGCAAGCATCCGCAACTACTAAAGATTCATTAAGGTAAAACCCAACCATAGCATTAAAGCATCAAGTCCCCTTTTATCCCATACGCAACAATCCCCTTACTCGGGTTTGTGTTTCAGTCACTCACGCAACCCACTATAAGCGAATCATGAACGTATTGCAACACCCTACAGCAGGAATCCCTCACGCTTGCGTGACACGGAGGGCACAATAGGACAGCAACATAACACAAGCAAGTTAAATCAATCATAGCAATTCATCAACCACCAATAGGACAGCGAAAATCTACTAAGACATCATAGGATGGCAACACATCATTGGATAATAATATGAACCATAAAGCACCATGTTCAAGTAGAGGGTACAGAGGGTTGCGGGAGAGTGGACCGCTGGATATAGAAGGGGGAAGGTGATGGAGATGTTGGTGAAGATGACGGCGGTGTTGGTGAAGATTGCGGTGATGATGATGACCCCCGGCAGCGCTCCGGCGCCACTGGAAGCAAGGGGGAGAGAGGGCCCCTTCTTCTTCTTCTTCTTCCTTGACCTCCTCCCTAGATGGGAGAAGGGTTTCCACTCTGGTCCTTGGCTCCCATGGCTTGGGAGGGGCGAGAGCCTCTCCGAGATTGGATCTATCTCTCTGTTTCTGCGTTCTCTGCGTTCCCTGGTTCTACCCCTTCACCGTTTCCTTTATATCTGGAGATCCGTAACTCCGATTGGGGTGAATCTTTCGCCCAGATCTTTCTCATAAAATTAGCTTTCTTGCGCCAAAAGAAGAGCGTCAACCGCCTTACGTGTGGACCATGAGGGTCAGAGGCGCGCCTGAGGGGGTAGGGCGCCCCCCCTACCTCGTGACCACCCCGGACACCGTTTCACGTTGATTTCACTTCCCAAAAATCATAAATATTCCAAAAAAAATCTCAGTCCGTTTTTATTCTGTTTGGACTCCGTTTGATATTGGGTTTCTGCAAAACAAAAAAGACACAACAGACAGGAACTGACACTTGGCACTGGATCAATATGTTAGTCCCAAAAAATAGTATAAAAAGTTGCCAAAAGTACATAAAAGTTGGAGAATATTGGCATGGAACAATCAAAAATTATTGATACGACGGAGACGTATCAGCATCCCCAAGTTTAATTCTTGCTCGTCCTCGAGTAGGTAAGTGATAAAAAAATAATTTTTTATGTGGAATGCTACCCAGCATAATCTTGATCATATGTCTAATCATGGCATGAATATTAAGACACAAGTGATTCAAAGCAATAGTCTATCATTTGACATAAAACAATAATACTTCGAGCGTACCAATAAAGCAATCATGTCTTTTCAAAACAACATGGCCAAAGAAAGTTATCCCTACAAAATCATATAGTCTGGCTGTTGCTCTATCTTCATCACACAAAGTATTTAATCATGCACAACCCCGATGACAAGCCAAGCAATTGTTTCATACTTTAATAATCTCAAACTTTTTCAACTTTCACGCAATACATGAGCGTGAGCCATGGACATAGCACTATAGGTGGAATAGAATATGATGGTGGGGTTATGTGGAGAATACAAAAAAGGAGGAAGTCTCACATCGACTAGGCGTATCAACGGGCTATGGAGATGCCCATCAATAGATATCAATGTGAGTGAGTAGGGATTGCCATGCAACAGATGCACTAGAGCTATAAGTGTATGAGAGCTCAAACTGAAACTAAGTGGGTGTGCATCCAACTTGCTTGCTCATGAAGACCACGGGCATTTGAGGAAGCCCATCATCAGAATATACAAGCCAAGTTCTATAATGAAAATTCCCACTAGTATATGAAAGTGAAAGCATAGGAGGCTCTCTCTACGAAGAACATGGTGCTACTCTGAAGCACAAGTGTGGTAAAAGGATAGTAACATTGCCCCTTCTCTCTTTTTATCTCATTTTTATTTATTTATTTATTTTATTTTTTTGGTGGGCTTCTTTGGCCTCTTTTTTTATTTGGGCTTCTTTGATCTCTTTTATTTTTCATAAAGTCTGGAGTCTCATCCCGACTTGTGGGGGAATCATAGTCTCCGTCATCCTTTCCTCACTGGGGCAATGCTCTAATAATGATGATCATCACACTTTTATTTACTTACAACTCAATATCTAGAACAAAGATATGACTCTATGTGAATGCCTCCGGTGGTGTACCGGGATGTGCAATGATCTAGCATAGCAACGACATCAAAAAACGGACAAGCCATGAAAACATCATGCTAGCTATCTTATGATCATGCAAAGCAATATGACAATGAATGCTCAAGTCATGAATATGATGATGATGGAAGTTGCATGGCAATATATCTCGGAATGGCTATGGAAATGCCATAGGTAGGTATGGTGGCTGTTTTGAGGAAGATATAATGAGGCTTATGTGTGATAGAGTGTATCGTATCACGGGGTTTGGATGCACCGGCGAAGTTTGCACCAACTCTCGAGGTGAGAAAGGGCAATGCACAGTACCGAAGAGGCTACCAATGGTGTAAGGGTGAGAGTGTGTATAATCCATGGACTCAACATTAGTCATAAAGAACTCATATACTTATTGCAAAAATATACAAGCCATTGAAAACAAAGTACTACGCGCATGCTCCTAGGGGGATAGATTGGTAGGAAAAGACCATCGCTCGTCCCCGACCGCCACTCATAAGGAAGACAATCAATAAATAAAATTGTGCTCCAACTTCATCACAAAGCGGTTCACCATACGTGCATGCTACGGGAATCACAAACCTCAACACAAGTGTCTCTACAATCCACAACCACCCACTAGCATGACTCTAATATCACCACCTTTATATCGCAAAACTATTGCAAGGAATCAAACATATCATATTCAGCGATCTACAAGTTTATGTAGGATTTTATGACTAACCATGTGAATGACCAATTCATGTCATCTCTCTAAATAGATATAAGAATCAAGAGAGTTTAATTCTTTCTACAAAAGATATGCCCACACTCTAACTAATATAAGTGAAGCAAAAGAGCATTCTACAAATGGCGTTTTTTTGTGAAGAGAAACAGGCAATCCAGACTTCAAATGATATAAGTGAAGCACATGAAGCATTCTATAAAGCCATACTCAAAAGATTTAAGTGAAGTGCAATGAGAATTATATAAATCAACCAAGGACTATCTCATACCAGCATGGTGCATAAAAGAAAAAGTGAAAACTAAATGCAAAAGACGCTCCAAGACTTGCACATAATGCATAAACGAAACGAATTCGAAAACATACCGATGCTTGTTCAAGAAAGAGGGGATGCCTCCCCAGCATCACCAAGCTTAGATGCTTGAGTATCCTTGAATATTTACTTGGGGTGCCTCAGGCAACCACAAGCTTGAGCTCTTGCCTCTCTTCCTTCTTCTCACATCGAAACATCCTCGATTAGGCACTACATCCACACAAAACTTCAACAGAAAACTCGGTAAGATCCGTTAGTATAATAAAGCAAATCACCACTCTAAGTAGTGTAGCAAACCTATTCATATTTTGTTTTTGCATTGTGTCTACTGTAACATAACTTTTTCATGGCTTAATCCACTGATATAAATTGATAGATTCATCAAAACAAGCAAACTATGCATCAAAAACAGAATCTGTCAAAAACAGAACAGTCTGTAGCAATCTGAACATCCACCATACTTCTGGTACCCCAAAAATTCTAACAAAATTAGGAAAAATAAACAAGTTGTACATCAAGAAAGTTCAAAAGGAATCAGAACCGTTTGACTTTCCAGGTACAAATGTAAAATCTCGCACTACAGCCACAGTTTCTGTCCTGCACCGTACAAACCAACAAGCATTGTAAACATCCTAAAGGCAATCCTTGGCACATTATTTTTATAATACAATGGAATTATACAAGGGGATAATTATTTTTATTGAAAAGTTTCTGTAATCAAGATTCACAAAGTTTCCGTGAGCATGAACAAAGTTCAAGGAGCTCTCCCACTTCAACAATGCTTGTCTTTCTCACTTTCACTTTCCTTTTTGAAAAGTTTTTAGGTTCCCCTCTTTATTTTTTTTGTTTTTAAACTATATGCAAGCACTCAACAGAAATAAATGACTCTCTAAAACTTCCGGGTTGTCTCCCTGGCAGCGCTTTCTTTAAAGCCATTAAGCTAGGCATTTAGTGCTCAAGTAATGGATCCACCCGGATCCCAAGGTATATCAAAGCCAATTTAATTAACAATGATTTGTAATTTAGTAGTGAGCACAAAGTAACATATATCATACAACAACGAAGTCTAACTCTCTTCCTATGCATCGGCATGTCATAAAAGAACAATTCATGCACACCAAGTAAAGGCCAATGCATAGTATAAACAGTTTCTTGCAATTCTATCGTATTGGAAACATAGAGAGGTGGAGATATAGTTCCTCTCTCATAATAATTGCAAGTAGGAGCAGCAAGCACATGCATATTACATTCATCAAAATCATCATGTGCAATGGTAAAAGGCAACCCATCAATATAATCCTTAATAAGCACAAACTTCTCCGATATAGTGTAGTTTGGAGAATTCAAAAAGATAATAGGACTATCATGCGTGGGTGCAATAGCAACAATTTCATGTTTAACATAAGGAACTATAGCAAGTTCATCTCCATAAGCATAATTCATATTGACATCTTGGCCACAAGCATAGCAAGCATCATCAAAAAGGGATATTTCAAAAGGATCATAGGGATCATAACAGTCATCATAGCAATCATCCTTCGGTAAGCACGAAGGGGAATTAAATAATGTATGAGTTGGAGGGTTACTCTCATTAGAAGGTGGGCACGGGTAGCTAATCCGCTCTTCCTCCTTTTGTTCTTCGCTCTCCTCATCATCTTTTTCATCCAATGAGCTCACTATTTCATCAATTTCTTCTTCCATAGCTTCTTGCAAAATATTAATCTCTTCTTGGACAGTGTTGACTTTCTTCATAAAAGCATTAATATAGTAATTGTATTCATAATTTTCATAGCAGTATCCAAGTATAGCAAGATTTTCCGGCCTATAACCATCATCATCAAAAGCTTCATACTTTTCAAACAAAGCTTCAATATCATAGGCAGCCTTAAAAGCAACAAATTCTTCTATTTGTTCCACATCATAGTGATCATATATACCATTAGCATAGGAAGCTAAGGTTTCATTATCGTTAAATTTGCATGAAAAGGGGAGGTGTGGAGCCTCCATTCTAGAGCAACAAGTAATATCATATCTCAAGCATAGATTCCAGGCATACCAACGCAACATAATAAATTGATCCCATAATAGTTGCCCTTTTTGTGTCGAGCGATAATCCCTAAAGTATTCACATTGATCCAACGTGTCTCCCATTATAAAGTTGAATGGGGCTTTCTCAGGATTATCAAAGTAGTACATAATATCTTTCGCATAATGAGAATCGAGGGTCTTAGGAGTTACCCCATCTTCATGAGTAGCAAGTATAGCTAATTTTTTTGGTATTTTGCGTTCCATATCCATAACTAAAGATAGAGAACAACTAAGAATAGCAAATAAAAATTACTTAGTGATAAATAAAACAAGCACACACGAGAGTATTCACCCCACGCTATGACTCCCCGGCAACGGCGCCAGAAAAAGGTCTTGATAACCCACAAGTATAGGGGATCGCAACAGTTTTTGATAAGTAAGAGTGTCGAACCCAATGAGGAGCTAAAGGTAGAATAAATATTCCCTCAAGTTCTATCGACCACCGATACAACTCTACACACGCTTGACGTTTGCTTTACCTAGAACAAGTATGAAACTAGAAGTACTTTGTAGGTGTGGTAGGATAGGTTTGCAAGATAATAAAGAGCACGTAAACATAAACTAGGGGCTGTTTAGAAGCAAGAAAGTAAATATAGCGAGTGTGGAAAAGTGGTGGTAGGAGTTGTGGAATTTTCCCTAAGCAATTGACTATGTTACTAGACCGATAGCAAGTTTTATGTGGGAGAGGCATAAGCTAACATACTTTCTCTACTTGGATCATATGCACTTATGATTGGAACTCTAGCAAGCATCCACAACTACTAAAGATTCATTAAGAAACCCAACCATAGCATTAAAGCATCAAGTCCCCTTTTATCCCATACGCAACAATCCCCTTACTCGGGTTGGTGTTTCATTCACTCACGCAACCCACTATAAGCGAATCATGAACGTGTTGCAACACCCTACAGCAGGAATCCCTCATGCTTGTGCGACACGGAGGGCACAATAGGACAGCAACATAACACAAGCAAGTTAAATCAATCATAGCAATTCATCAACCACCAATAGGACAACGAAAATCTACTCAGACATCATAGGGTGGCAACACATCATTGGATAATAATATGAAGCATAAAGCACCATGTTCAAGTAGAGGGTACAGCGGGTTGCGGGAGAGTGGACCGCTGGATATAGAAGGGGGAAGGTGATGGAGATGTTGGTGAAGATGACGGCGGTGTTGGTGAAGATTGCGGTGATGATGATGGCCCCCGGCAGCGCTCCGGCGCCACCGGAAGCAAGGGGGAGAGAGGGGCCCTTCTTCTTCTTCTTCCTTGACCTCCTCCCTAGATGAGAGAAGGGATTCCCCTCTGGTCCTTGGCTCTCATGGCTTGGGAGGGGTGAGAGCCCCTCCGAGATTGGATCTATCTCTCTGTTTCTGTGTTCTCTGCGTTCCCTGGTTCTACTCCTTCACCGTTTCCTTTATATCTGGAGATCCGTAACTCCGATTGGGGTGAATCTTTCGCCCAGATCTTTCTCATAAAATTAGCTTTCTTGCGCCAAAAGAAGAGCGTCAACTGCCTTACAGGTGGACCACGAGGGTCAGGGGCGCGCCTGGGGGGTAGGGCGCGCCCCCCTACCTTGTGACCACCCTGGACACCGTTTCGCGTTGATTTCACTTCCCAAAAATCATAAATATTCCAAAAAAATCTCCGTCCATTTTTATCCCGTTTGGACTCCGTTTGATATTGGGTTTCTGCGAAACAAAAAACATGCAACAGATAGGAACTGGCACTGGGCACTGGATCAATATGTTAGTCCCAAAAAATAGTATAAAAAGTTGCCAAAAGTACATAAAAGTTGGAGAATATTGGCATGGAACAATCAAAAATTATAGATACGATGGTGACGTATCAGGCACCCCTCCACCATCTACTATTCATCCAGCCCTCCACACCACGGGGTCCTGTTCATCCACCCCTCCACGGGCACCCCTCCACCATCTACTGTTCATCCAGCCCTCCACACCATGGGGTCCTGTTCATCGACCCCTCCACGGGCACCCCTCCACCGTCTACTGTTCATCCAGCCCTCCACACTACAGGGTCCTATTCATCCACCCCTCCACGGGCACCCCTCCACCGTATACTGTTCATCCAGCC
>NC_041381.1:453834915-453849196 GCF_002162155.2 Triticum dicoccoides | reverse complement strand
AATGCTCACTATTCATCCAATCGATCGGCTTCAGTTAGCAGCAGTAGTGAAGGGGTCGCTCGATCGGGTTCAGTTAACAGCCATCAATCGATCGCTTGGGTTCAGTAATGCGTAGCCTGCAGTGCAATCGCTCGGGTTCAGTTAGAGCCAAATGCCTCACTCGGGTTCAGTTAGAGCCAACGCCTCGCACACACGCGCGTACGTGTACGAGAGAAACACGCATCTCTTGGCCCCCGACCTCCCACCATAACCGGGAACTCCCCGAAATTTTGCTCGCCCTCGCTTCTACCACGGTTTTTTCTATCATGGACGGCCCAAAGAATGTCATGCAGCTGCGTCTCCGGCCCGCCCAGGACGAAAAGCCCATTTTCTGTCATGATATTTTGTCATAGAAGTAGGAGCCCACCACATCTATGATGATACCGGATTTTGTCACAATTATCGTCATAGAAGTGTCATATGTATGACAGAAAAAAAATTCGTTCGACCCAAAATGTCACGGATGTGTCCTTTTTTTGTAGTGTATATACCCCTCCACCCACTCTTCATTCGTGGAGAGAGCCATTAGAATGTGCCTACACTTCCAGCATTCATTTTCTGAGAGAGAACCACCTACACTTGTGTTGAGGTTAAGATATTCCATTCCTACCACATAAATCTTGATCTCTAGCCTTCCCCAAGTTGCTTTCCACTCAAACCTTCTTTCCACCAAATCCAAATCCTGTGAGAGAGAGTTGAGTGTTGAAGAGACTATCGTTTGAAGCACAAGAGCAAGGAGTTCATCATCAACACACCATTTGTTACTTCTTGGAGAGTGGTGTCTCCTAGATTAGCTCGGTGTCACTTGGGAGCCTCCGACAAGATTGTGAAGTTGAACCAAGGAGTATGTAAAGGCAAGGAGATTGCCTACTTCGTGAAGATCTACCCTAGTGAGGCAAGTTCTTCGTGGGCGACGACCATGGTGGGATAGACAAGGTTGCTTCTTCATGGACCCTTCATGGGTGGAGCCCTCCGTGGACTCACGCAACCGTTACCCTTCGTGGGTTGAAGTCTCCATCAACATGGATGTACGATAGCACTACCTATAGGAACCACGGCTCAAAAATCTCCGTGTATCCAAATTGCGTTTGCACACTCCAATCCCATCCCTTTAATTCTTGCAATTTGCATGCTTTACTTTCCGCTGCTCATATACTCTTTGCACGCTTGCTTGATATGTATTGTGAATGTTAAACTTGTGCCAAAACTCCACTTCAACTTAAAGAAATTAAAAACTGTAACTTTTCTCACTTAGAGTCTATTCACCCCCCTCTAGACACCTCTTCTCGATCCTTTCAATTGGTATCAGAGCTTTGGTCTCCATTGCTTTGGTTTAAACACCATTGGAGGAAGATGGATGAGTCTACTTTGGGGAGTCTTAGACATAGAGTGCCTATACTTGATGGAGAGTATTTTCATGAGTGAAAAAATGAGATGCTTGTGATTTTCAATGAATATCATTTGAACAAGTACATTACTAGCCCTTGTGCACCTCATGTTGATCCTATGCATCCCACCCTTGATGAGTCAATTGACATGATTCACAATCTCAAAACTGTTAATCTTATCACTAGAGATTTGCCTAGAAACTTGGTAGGTTGCTTGCCTACTCTTAAGTGTGCCTACACCATATGGAAATATCTTGAGGAATGTTTTCCAAATTATTCCTTGAAAAATCTAGATGAAATTCTCCATAAGTCTATTGCCTTGAGTAAGATGAACTCCAATGATCCTAAGTTTGGTGATTGTCTATTTGAGCTTACAAATCTTATGCGTGCCAAAGGAGATGTTGGAATTATTAGTGATATTATTTCTGAAGCTATTAAAATTCATAAAGAAGATCATTGTCAAACTCACTCTAACGAATCACCCTCTCTAGGAATTGATCCATCACATGACGATGTTGAACATGGATACTATGATGAGGATGATGATAGTGACTTTGATCTTGATGATGAAATGAGACACTTTGGTCTTATGGCAAATCTTTGGGGATACATGGTAGGAGGAAAGGAATGGGTTCTTGATAGTGGATGTACCAATCACATGACCGGAGATAAAGATATGTTTCGTGAGCTTGCTAAAAACGACGGCCCTCGAAAGTATGTCGCTTTTGGTGATAACTCAAAGGGTAAGGTGGTTGGCCTTGGTAAGGTGGCCATCTCACATGATAGCTCCATACAAAATGTCATGCCCGTTGAATCTCTTGGGTACAATTTACTTTCAGTATCTAGACTTGTTGATTTTGGTTTCAATGTCCTATTTACTGAAGTAGGTTGCCAAGTGTTTCGTAGAAATAATCATAAAATGGTCTTTACCGGTATACGTAGAGGTGATCTTTACATTGTTGATTTCACTAAAAAGGCTCAACCTAGAACTTTCTTAATTGCTAAATCCTCTAAAGGCTGGTTATGGCATAGATGGTTAGGTCATGTGGGCATGCGAAACCTTGACAAGCTTATAAAAGGAAATCATATCCATGGCGTTAACAATGTCATATTTAATAAGGATAGACTTTGCAGCGCTTGTCAAGCAGGTAAACAGGTTGGAGGGAGGCATCTCATGAAGAACATCATGACCACAAGGAGGCCGCTCCAGCTACTTCACATGGATCTTTTCGGTCCCAACGCTTACAAGAGTCTCGGTGGAAATTCTATTGGTCTAGTTATAGTTGATGATTTTTCAAGATTTACGTGGGTGTTCTTTCTCGATGATAAATCGTGGGTCCAAAAGATCTTCAAAAACTTCGCTAGGAAGGCCCAAAATCAATTTGAAGTGAAGATCAAGAAGGTTTGCAACGACAATGGAACGGAGTTCAAGAACGCAAATGTGGACACCTTTCTCGATGAAGAGGGGATTTCACATGAGTTCTCGGCTACGTACACACCTCAACAAAATGGAGTTGTTGAGAGGAAGAACCGGACGCTCATCGAAATGGCGAGAACGATGCTTGATGAGTACAAGACGCCAAAGCACTTTTGGGCAGAAGCGGTTGAGACAACTTGTCATGCAACAAATCGCTTGTATCTTCACAAGCTACTCGACAAGACGGCATATGAGCTCCTCACCGGCAACAAAACCCAAGTTGGATACTTTCAAGTATTCGTCTCAAAGTGATACATTCTTGATAAGCATCGTCATTCTAAATTTGCTCCTAAGTCTCATGAAGGTTTCCTACTTGGTTATGGCTCAAACTCTCACACTTATCGTGTCTACAATAATTTCACCCTAAAGGTTGAAGAGAGGGTAGATGTGAAGTTTGATGAATCTAACGGCTCACAAGTAGAGCAATTGCCAATTGATGTAGGAGACAAAGACCCTTCGGAAGCAATCCAAGACTTGTCTATTGGCAAGATTCGTCCAACGGAGGTGAAGGAGAGTACCTCGTCCATCCAAGTGGAAGCTTCCACCTCACGACAAGGTGAACCAAGAGTTGATACGGAAGCATCCACAAGTGGGACACACCAAGACGAATAAAATGAGGAAGTACACCAAGATGAATGTCAACAACCTCCTTCTCCACCACGACAAGAGAATGACAAATTCAACAATGAAGAAGGCCAAGAAGAAGAGCAAGATGAAGAAGATGTTCCACCAAGATCCAAGCAAAAGCTTTCACGAGTTCGAGAAAGAGTTTCCAAAGACCATCCCGTCGAGCAAATCTACAATGATATCCAAACCGGGAGAATTACTTTCTCTAAAACTTGTTTAGCTAACTTTTATGAACATTATTCATTCATCTCTAGCATTGAACCTATGAAGGTTGAAGACGCATTGGAAGATCCGGATTAGATAAACGCCATGCATGAAGAACTACACAACTTTGAGAGAAACCAAGTGTGGACATTGGTCGAGAAGCCCGACAACAACCACAACATCATCGTTACCAAATGGGTGTTTCACAGCAAGCAAGATGAAGATGGACAAGTAGTTTGCAACAAAGCACATCTCATCGCCCAAGGATACACTCAAGTCGAAGGTATGGACTATGGTGAGACATATGACCCCGTTGCTAGACTTGAGTCCATTCGCATCTTACTTGCCTATGCTAATCACCATGATATCACCTTGTACCAAATGGACATTAAAAGTGCTTTTCTAAATGGTGAAATAGAGGAGGAAGTTTATGTTAAGCAACCTCCTGGCTTTGTCAATCCTAAGAAACCTAATCATGTTTACAAACTTCACAAAGCTCTTTATGGTCTTAAACAAGCTCCTAGAGCATGGTATAAATGCTTGACCAAGTTCCTTATTGAAAAGGGCTTTGAAATTGGAAAATTTGATTCTACTCTTTTTACTAAACGGGTTAATGGAGAACTATTTGTGTGCCAAATCTACGTTGATGATATTATATTTGGTTCGACTAACCCTCACTTTAGTGAAAAGTTTGGAAAGCTAATGTCGGAGAAGTTTGAGATGTCTATGATGAGTGAACTCAAATTCTTTCTCAGTTTGCAAATCAAGCAAATTAAGGAAGGTACCTTTGTCTCTCAAACAAGGTACACCAAGGACTTAATCAAGAAGTTCAATATGAAAGAATGCAAAGGTATGACTACACCCATGCCTACTAGTGGACATCTTGATTTGACCAAAGATGGTGAACCGGTTGTGTCGGTGTCAAAACCGGCGGTTCTCGGGTAGTGGGTCCCGATCTGTGCGTCTTAGGCTGATGGTAACAGGAAGCAAGGGACACAATGTTTACCCAGGTTCGAGCCCTCTCGATGGAGGTAAAACCCTACTTCCTACTTGATTAATATTGAAGATATGTGTAATACAAGAGTAGATCTACCACGAGATCGTAGAGGCTAAACCCTAAGAGCTAGCCTATGATGGTATGATTGTAATTGTGATCGGCCTTCTAAGGACCATGCTCTCTGGTTTATATAGACACCGGAGAGCTAGGGTTTACATGGAGTCGGTTACAAGGAAGGAAATATAATATCCGGATCGCCAAGCTTGTCTTCCACACAAAGGAGAGTCCCATCCGGACACGAGCTGAAGTCTTGGGTCTTGTATCTTGACGCTTCTATAGTCCGGACGATGCATATAGTCTGGTTGTCCGGATACCCCCTTATCCAGGACTCCCTCAGTAGCCCCTGAACCAGGCTTCAATGACGACAAGTCCGACGCGCAGTCTTGTCTTCGGCATTGCAAGGCGGGTTCCTCCTCCAAATACTCCAAGATGGTTATCAAACATGTAGACCGTGTCCGGATCTGCAAGATGATCTTCACATACCCTAGTATAAATCTGTTCTGCTGGCAATCTTTGCATGTCGTGCCCTTGCATCGTGGCCTGGTCCAACACGAACCGGCGTCTCCTGCTCCACCTCGACTCGCATTGCGAGGCGGTTTTATTGGCACGTCCTGCCAAAGCAGAGATCGTGTCCCTCTTAATACGGGATCTTTTATCAATATGGGCATATGTGACCCCACAGCGACCGTTGGCATGATTCCATGTATTTTTAGATAAGTCTCAAGCGGTCAAGCTGAGGACTCTTGGTATTCATCCCTCTTATAAAGGGGTCAAGGCCTACGCCTCTTTTCCACCTCTCCTACTCCTTCTCGCACCTCGAGCTCCAGCACTCAAAACCTAAGCTCCAGCACCCCAGATCATCCAGTATGTCCGGATCTGACGCAACAGGCCGGTGGGTGGCCTCCTCAATAGGATATTGCGAAGCTTAGGGAGGTCGAATACCTGACCACCGATGTCCAGCAGAGGCTTCCTGCTTCGGGGCAAATTATCCCCACGTCGGAGCCCAATGAGAGTGTCGTGTTCATTCCTCACTTCCTCCGAGGCCTGGGCCTCACCCTCGACCCCTTTGTAAGGGGGGTCATGTTCTACTATGGGTTGGATTTTCACGATCTGGATCTAGACGCCATCCTCCATATCTCGTCTTTCATTATTGTGTGCGAGGCTTTTCTCCACGTCAACCCACACTTCGGCTTATGGCTGAAGACCTTCAATGTGAAGCCGAAGATGATCGAGGGGCGACATGTGGAGTGCGGAGGCCCTATAATAAGCAGGAACGCTGATGCCCCATGGCCAGAGGGTTCTTTTCTGGAAGTATCCGATGTATGGCAACGGAGACGGTTCTATGTCACTGCTCCCAGAGGCACAAAGTGGGTAGCTGCCCCCGAGTTCCGCTCAGGCCCTCCGTCACAGTTGGTGTCTTGGACCGATGTGGGACGGAATTATGGGCCTGCTGGCGATGTACCAGAACTGCAAAATCGTATCCGGGAGCTTATTGAGAGGGACATAAATCTTGTCAGCATAATTCAAGTAATGCTAGTCCGGCGGATGTTGTCGTGCAAATGTTGGCCTCTCCGGATGTGGGAGTTTAATCCGGAGGGTCCGCAGACTATTAAGAACTTCTTCGGCCTGACGCTCGAAGGGATGTGTAAGTTATTCTTCGGACCACATGTAAAGTGTCTGGACACCACCCAGGATGCGGGCCTAAGCTGCAATCGCCTAGATGCCCAAGTAAGTAACCTTAAACCCGGACACTTCATTTGTATTTATCATAACTATTATTCCGAAAATTCCTCCGTGGCCAGGAATGGCTCAACAAGGCGGAGAGAATTAGGTGTCCGGCGCCACTTCCTGAAGGCTCGCCCGGTCCAACCATTACCAAGATGCTTGACCGGGTGCTCAGCAAAATCCCTTCAGGGAAAGGCGAAGGAAAGGTCGGCGAAGCTGAACTTCACGCACTACGCATCCAAACCGGGGAAATCGCTACCCCTCCTATGGAGGATAGCCGGGAAGGGGAGGTCAAAGCCTCCTCCCCACGTGGGAAGAAGAGGGCTGCCTCTGAAGATTTGGAGGCGGAGACGCCCAAGCAAGGGAAGAAAACATCACTAAGAGGCACCCTCACCACGTCGTGCCCACCAACGGGCCAACCCTCCACCAAGCCGTAAGTTATTCATTAATTCGAAGGTGTGATGTTACTCCGAGATCCATAACCAGGACTTCATCTTTGGTAGTCCGGCGAGCAGCTCTTCTCAACAGAGCTCGTCTTCGGGGGACCTTCGTCCAGAGATGATGGAGAGTGAGACTCCACCCACCTCTCGCCTCATGAAGCGGGCGACACGGAGGTGTCGTCACGGAGGATTCCGGATCTACCGAAGCCGGCAGCGAACACGTCAATCACCCAGAGCCCGGAGCGTTTGGCTCCCACGGGGGGCGATGAGAACGGTCCGGCACAGTTCAGTGTCCGGCTGGACATACTGACGGGCCTTCTGGAGCGAGCCACACTCTCGAGGAGCACCGCTCTTTAATGAGCACGGTGCTCACGAAGATTTCATCCACCACCAGCGGTATGAATGAGGCATTTACAAGCCTGCTCAAAGGCTTTGAGGTATCTAGTGAAAAATGCACAATTTTTTGGTTATGAAGCACACGCTAGGTGTGTTCCCTATAGATAGTAGCCCCTGAGACTCTGGTTGCCCGCCATAGGCGGCAAACGGGGGATCATATACTAATGGCTGCACCATACATGTGTGCAGGTATACAGGGATCCGGCAGCCGACCAGTCTGTTGAAGTTGCCGAACTAAGAAGGCAGATCGGATCCATTGATGCCGATATCACGCTGGTGAATAAATGGCTGGAGGAGTCACAGGGTATGTGCTCGGTTTCCCTTATTATGATGTATAAGAGGGGCATAATATTAATGCAATGTGTTTGCACTGCGAATGGTGCTGCTGCCATGGAGGCCCTAAGGGCGGAACTTGCTCAAGCCAAGCAACAAGCTCGGGATAGCAATGCGGCTGCCCTAAAGGCGGTCGAAGAATTGAGAGCCAAACAGGCTACTCATCACCGAAGCGAGGAAAAGATAGCCGAAATGGATGGGGAGTTAAAAAATACCGTCGACCGGTACGCACTCCTCGAAAAGGAGAATAAGGCTAGTTCGGCCGAGCTGGACAAGGCACTTAATGCCGCCAAGGAGATGCGTACCGAGATCCGGAGTATGCGGGAGGAGCTCCAACAGGTCGACAAAATCGTGGCTGGGGGCTCATACTTACTGTGGACGAAGTTCTTGGATCCGAAGTATGCTCCCCTGGCTGGTCGCATGAGTCCTGCAGATGCATATGCGGACTTGGCGAATAGTACAGCTGAAGTTGTCAAGTTCTTCGAGGGTCAAGGCGATGAAGAAGTGGAGAAGCTTTTCTGGTCGCAGTTCAATGCTCCCCCTCACCCGCTGCCACTGAATGAGAAGGTGGCTGCTATGGCGGAGCTCCATAGGTTGTCCGGGCTTGCAATGCGGTCTGTAATAGACCATCTTTGGCCGAAGGGGCCTAAGCCGGACAGCTATTTTGGTTTGGTGCAGGAATTCCTTGGAGCCGTGTCTCGGATTGACGCCATGAGGAGGTCGGCGTGCATAGAGGGTGCGCGGATGGCTCTAGCCCGCGTTAAAGCCTATTGTACGGATATGGAGGCCACTGTAATAGCGACCCAAGATCCGACGGGAGGCCAATATCCGGCCGAGCACTACTTGGCGCAAGTCACAGAAGGTGCCCGCCTAATAGAGGTGCAGTGCTCGAAGAATGTCTTGTTCGAGTGATAAGTCAAATCATTGTAAAAAACAATGTTTATTTTGAATACAAGGCTATATTTGTACTTTTTGCCTGAGAATATGATTGTGTCCCCTGTACGGCCGTTTTTATATGTATAGGTAGTCCGAAAGATAGCAGTCGTTGGCTTCAGCCCCCACGCATACAATGCGGGGGTGTTCGCGAAAAATATGCATAATCACACTTGATCCAATGTCTTGGTCCGTTAAGGAGGTGATCGCACGTCAAACTAGGCAACCGGACTATATAGTTGTAACACTTCCGCTTAGCCATGGGAGTCTAATGGTGGGGCTACTATGTAGCCCCTGGTACATGCGCATGCATCCGAATACGGGTGCGTGTGTACATGGCCGGGAAACGGCCCTTCATTAATGCGGAGGAATCTTTAGGGATTCCGGTGAGTCTTCGAGTGGTTGAACAGTCTCTCATTGTATCATGACAGTCAGTTTTCGGCTTTCTCTACTGAGGCGCTCATCCGGAATAACCAGGGCACAATTGCAGTAGTTCTCCTTTGGCTTGCCTTAGTCAGTGATAACGGAACGTAAGGCGGCAAACCCAGGAGCCGGGCAAACCCAACATTTGACCAAAGACATGATTCGGAGCTGATGCATATACGGCCAAACTCGTGACGCCGAACACTCCCGAGGGTATTCGGTCTTTGTAAAAGAAAATAGGCTGGCAAGAGCCTATTATAAGCCCTTAATTTCTAGGTACGTGCAATTTAGTCTGCCGTGGCCAACTGCCAATAACGGGAGTATCCTCTATGGGTATAGAACCCATGGGATGGTTAAACAACAAGAGGCAGTAGAAAAGGTTTACACATGGGCTTAATATAAAAAGAAACCTGTTGAACGGGGCCCTGTTGCACGTCTGCGCCTTTGTCTCCGTTGTGTCGTATCCTGGAAGGGTCTCGCGTGAACGTTGTCTGTAAAAAAAAGAAAAACTCGTAGGATAGTGCAACGTAAGTATGCGATTAATAATAGAAGTGTAAGATGTTGGCCTGCCAATAAGGTCGAGTCGAGTGTGGGGCTGTATTAAATATATACAGCCCCTGGTTTCCGTTATGGTATTACATATACGGTGCCCTGTTTGAATTTTATCCAGGCTACCAGACTCGTCTAACCGTGTTTGTGGTCGTAATGACCAGTCGTGTTTTCTGATATTGGAGGCCGCTTATAGTCCGGCCACTATGGCCGTCGCGTGTTCCTCTGCGCGTGAAGAGCGCTCCGTTATTCTGCTAACGGTGATGACGCCACGGGTACCGGGCATCTTGAGTGTAAGGTAGCCATAGTGCGGCAATGCGTTGAAGCGGGCGAAGGCCGTTCTTCCAAGCAATGCGTGATAGCCGCTTTGGAAGGGTGCGATGGCGAAGAGCAGTTCTTCGCTTCTGGAGTTGCCTGGGGGGCCGAATGTTACTTCCAGCATAATGGAGCCCCTGCCATAGGCTTCAACGCCTGGTATCACCCCTTCGAAGGTGGTGTTGCTTTGTCTAATTCTGGATGGGTTTATCCCCATTCCGCGGACAGTGTCCTCGTATATTAAATTGAGACTACTGCCACGTCCATGAGGACACGGGTGAGACGGTATCCGTCGATTATTGGGTCAAGCACCAAGGCCTGTGATCCTTTGCGCCAAATACTAGTTCGGCCGTCCATGTGATCGAAAGTGATCGGACAAGACATCCAGTGGTGAGATGTAGGTACAATGGGCTCTAGATCGTGCGCGTCTATGGGCGCACGTTCATGCCTTCTTGTGGATGTGTGAGTCGCGTGGATCATGTTTACTGCTTTAACCTCTGGCGGGATTTTTTTCTGTCCCCCAGTGTTCGGCTGGCGAGGTTCACCCTCGTCTTCACTTGGTGTTTCCCTCCCTTTGTGTTCGACATTTAATTTGCCGGCCTGCTTGAAGACCGAGCACTCTCTATGGGTGTGGTTCGCAGGTTTCTCTGGGGTGCCATGAATTTGGCATAGTCTGTCCAGGACTCTATTCAGACCGGACGATCCATCTTTACTGCCTTTGAATGGCTTCTTTTGCTGGTCAGGTCGACAGCCCCTGAATCTGGCGTTGACCGTCGTGTTATCCGGGCTCTCTTCCTTGTTTTGGCGTTTGTTTTTATTATGTCGTGGCTTCCCGTTGCCATCCCTTATTTCAAATGTGCTGGGGTCACTAGTGCCTTTACGGGCCAACCAACTATCTTCACCCACGCAAAAGCGGGTCATAAGGCTTGTTAAGGCTGCCATTGTCCTTGGCTTTTCTTGGCCAAGGTGTCGGGCGAGCCATTCGTCATGGATGTTGTGTTTGGATGCCGCTAAGGCTTCGGCGTCCGGACAATCGACAATTTGATTCTTCTTAGTGAGGAATCTGTTCCAAAGCTTGCGGGCGGGCTCTCCGGGCTGTTGGATTATGTGACTTAGGTCGTCTGCATCCGGAGGCCGGACATAAGTCCCTTGAAAATTGGCCCTGAAAGCATCTTCGAGTTCCTCCCAACTCCCAATTGAGTTTTCGGGGAGGCTTTTCAACCAGTGTCTAGCTGGTCCCTTCAATTCTAAGGGAAGGTATTTGATGGCGTGGAGGTCATCTCCACGAGCCATGTTAATATGCAGGATAAAATCCTCAATCCAGACCCCTGGCTCTGTCGTGTCGTCATACGCTTCTATGTTCACAGGTTTGAAGCCTTGTGGGAATTCATGGTCCAGTACTTCGTCGGTGAAGCACAGGGGGTGAGCAGCCCCTCTGTATCTGGACGTGCTGTGGCATGCAGTCGGCTGTTGCTGTGTCCGGAGTTTATTCCGAACTGGTATTTGGCTTGTATGAGCGTTTGGGTGACCATAGTCCCTCGCCAGGGTGTGTCTTTTAGATCCATAGATGGACCTGGCTGCACCGGCTTTCCTATCCAGATGCTCACGTAGATCGTGCGCGGCGTCTGTGGACGTTCTGTTGCGGTTGTGGAGCGGTACGTCTGGTCTCCCGGTTGTATTATTCTTTGGTGGAACGGCCTCGTCGTCGAATTCTGGCAGTAGCTTGCGCTTCTGATAGCTTTTCGTATGGCGATCGTCGCCATATCTTTCTTCAATGTCTAGCACTTTATTCCATCTGCGACTTAGCTTTTCCTGTGCGGCCTTGAGCCCTTGCTTCTGCTTTTTTATACTTCTTGCGGTGGCCATAAGCTTTCTATGGAGGTTGTCTCGTTCCACTTGTTCGTCCGGGATGATGAATGCATCGTCGTCCGGACTGTCTTCTTGTTCTGTGGCAGTTTCATGAGCTCGTCCCTCCAGATCATTTTGATCGGATATTTGCTCCGCACTTGGTTTGGCGTGACCTAGCTCATCCTGCTCCATCGCTGGGTCCATGTGGTCGTGGTTGCTTTCGAAGTTTACGGGTATATCGACCCTTCTTGCACTCTTGTCACTATTTTTGCAATTGCTGGACTTTGAGCGGCGTCTGCGCTGCCTTTTTGGCTTTTACCCGGGTGTTTTATCTTCCGGTTTATCGTTGTCGTCCTTATTGGGTGTATCTACCATGTATATATCGTGTGCCAAGGTAGTAGTCCCACACCCCAGGGATTCTGGAGCTTCTCCTGCATCTCGTCCATACCGTCGATGTCTTCGGAGTCGAAGTTAAGCACGCCGGTTAAATCTTCGATCATGGCAATGAAGTGGGTGGTGGGTGGGCAACGAATTCCTTCATCGCCTGCTTCCCACTCGGGCCGGACATAGTTCGGCCCAGAGCCTCCTGACAAAGAAAGAGACTTTAATGAGTTCAGCACGTCGCCAAAGGGCGAGTGCTGAAAGATGTCCGCAGCGGTAAACTCCATTACTGGAGCCCAACCTGGCTCGGATGGCTCAAGAGTGAGCGGACCGGGACCAACGACCGGATACGAGTCTGGGGGGCGGGGTTACAGGCCTCCACAGAGGTGAGACCTGTGTTCGGCTCCACCGTCGATGTGTATGCGGCCTGCGGGGCGGGGTCAACCCCTCCATCCATGGGCAACACAACCTGTTTCGGATTTAGATCCAGGGTTATTGCAAGGATGATGTTCCGAGCATTGTCTGATAGCAGGTCTAGGCCGTGCTTGTCATTACTGTACGGCGCTCCTGGCACAGGGCTGAATCGCTGGAGATCAAGTCTCCATGAATATCCGCCGTGCAGTTCAAGTTTTCGAATCTGATCTGATGGCCAGGGGCGTAGCTGTCGATCTGCTCCAGATGGCCAAGTGAATTGGCCCGCGGTGCGAAGCCGCCGAACACAAAGATTTGTCCAGGGGGAAAAGTCTCACCCTGGACCGTGTTGTTGACGATTGAAGAAGCCATCAAGCCTCGAAGCGACGACACATAGGAACTCTCAATGAAAGCACCAATGTCGGTGTCAAAACCGGCGGATCTCGGGTAGGGGGTCCCGATCTGTGCGTCTTAGGCTGATGGTAACAGGAAGCAAGGGACACAATGTTTACCCAGGTTCGGGCCCTCTCGGTGGAGGTAAAACCCTACTTCCTGCTTGATTAATATTGAAGATATGTGTAATACAATAGTAGATCTACCACGAGATCGTAGAGGCTAAACCCTAAGAGCTAGCCTATGATGGTATGATTGTAATTGTGATCGGCCTTCTAAGGACCATGCTCTCCGGTTTATATAGACACCGGAGAGCTAGGGTTTACATGGAGTCAGTTACAAGGAAGGAAATATAATATCCGGATCGCCAACCTTGTCTTCCACGCAAAGGAGAGTCCCATCCGGACACGAGCCGAAGTTTTGAGTCTTGTATCTTGACGCTTCTATAGTCCGGACGATGCATATAGTTCGGCTGTCCGGATACCCCCTTATCCAGGACTCCCTCAGGTTGATCAAAAGGTTTACCGCTCCATGATTGGTTCATTGTTATATCTATGTGCTTCACATCCCGATATTATGCTAAGTGTGTGCATGTGTGCACGATATCAAGCCGCCCCTAAAGAATGCCATCTTAAGGCTGTGAAAAGGATAGTGAGATACTTAATCCATACACCTGTAACATCCCAAATTTTCAATTTGGAATGTTATACATTAAATCATCATTGCATATCATATTTTATTGCATTTTGGCTTAATCCTAGAAATTCTACGCAACTCAAGGACCTATGGAGAGAGTTGGGGATTTTGTTATTTTCATATTTGAGTTTTCTCAAATTTTGAAAAGGGGATCAATTGGTTTTCATTATTTTTCTTCCTAATATTTCTAAAATAAAACTATGTGAGAGGGGATAAATGACTTCTCCAAAATAAATGAAATATTAGAGGAAAAATGTTAAAATCAATTTATTTATTTTATTTGGTTTTTATTGCAATTTTATTCGAATTAGAAAAATTGCACGTATTTCAAAATTGCATTTTAGGGCCAAGAAAATGTTCATCTTGTTCTAAATATTTTAGACGATGAAAAATTGTTTTGGCATTTTTAGATTTTTATTTATTTTTCTCGGATTTATTTACGGCTGAATGTTTTAAAAAAACTCTCCACGCACCTGACTAGGCCGAAGGCCCAGCCGAGCCGGGCCAAGCCCGCATCGCCGCCGCCTTCCCCCGCGGGAGGGAGTCCACCCCGCCGCCGACGCCGAGTCCGGCCGGGGCACGCGTCCCGAGGCCGACCCCGACCCGGCGCCCCCTCCTCCAAGCCAGCCCCCCCCCCCTCTTAAAT
>NC_041381.1:453820926-453834748 GCF_002162155.2 Triticum dicoccoides | reverse complement strand
CCCCACCACCACCCGAACCACCCCGCCGCCCAGCGCCGCCGCTCTCCGCCGTCGCCTGCCGCTGCCGCCCCGCCGTTGCCAGGAGCCCCGCCGCCCCACCGGACCCCGCCGGAGCCACCGGATCTCGCCAGAGCCCCGCCAAGGTAGCCACCCGCCGCTGCCGGTTTTCTAGAGAAAACAGACTCGGCTTTTTTAGAAAACCCTAGGTTTTATTTTTAGATTGGTTTATTTTTTTCGGTTTATTTACTTAGCGGGCGCCCGCTCGTTTTTTGTTTTAATGAACGAGTTTCACCGTTTAGTCACAGACAGCGAACGTCCGTTCGTTAGCCTGTTCGTCAGTTTTTCTTTTTCCAGGGTTTTCTGCGATTATTTTCGATCGCAATTTCTGCCTTGATTTTTGTTTTAGTTTTTATCTTCGCTCGTTTATCGGAATCAGGTGATTCAAATGCCTAGAGTTTCGTCTCGAAACCCTCTTTCTGTTTAACCGATTTAAACATGATTTTGCTACTGTAAATTTTGACTTAAGTCTAGATTAGTAAACGAAGCTTGTTTCTTCCGCCATTTGAGTTTCGTTGTTTCTTTCAGTTTGATTCTTTTTGCAAACCGGAGTTCTTAAGTTGAACTTTCTGGTTAAGATCTCTTATTTGAATTTTACCCGTGCTTCTAGTTGAGTGCTTATTGTATGCTTGTTTGTTTGCGATAGAGTACCCGGAGTGTGAAGCATGCTACTACGAGTCTCTAGGTTTCACGGATCATCAGCAAGGCAAGTAACACTTTGATCATACCTCTTTACCACCCAGTTTTATTGCATTAGATCAATCCTCAAGCAATTGCATGGTTAGTATCTGATTAATATGTGGGTTTTGGGAAGTAGATGAGGTAGTACCTATTGTCCTGTTTAGTTATCAAACCTTTGGGAGTTACTTCTATGTTTGCTTATATTGCTATGCTATGCTTGTAGACGTGGATTGGGTGAGTGTATCCATAACAGATGTGAGTGTTGTTAATTAATGGTTAACTTAAGGTGGCTACTTTAATTCACATCTAGGTGGACTGAGGCACCTGGGGAACCCAGTGTTGCCTGTATTTTTGGAAATCCCGGGGTACCGTGTGATTCTCCTATGGACCGCCACCGAGGCTCAAAGGGGTCATAAGATTATTCATGCTAGAAACTTCCGTGTGCAGCCACAAGCTATTATGGGCTCTAGCATAGTTGAGTACGTTGCAAGACCTCTTTCAGTGGTGGGCTAGCAGATGTAGGGGAAAGTAGGTGTAACTGTCCACCCAGAGTAAAGAGTTATTGTTTCAAAAAGACTGTGTCTCGTTTCTCCGACTATGGATGTATTCGAGTCTTGTGGGGAAAAGTGCGCAAACCTCTGCAGAGTGTACAAACTAATCATGGTTAGCCGTGTCCACGATTATGGACGTTTTGAGTATCTAGTTCCTGGATTATCATGTTGATCTCATCATGTTACTTAATTAATTTGATTAGGTTTAATGATGATGTTTAATTGGGATTGAGTTGGAGGAACCTTCTCAATGTTTAACAACCACCATGATAGTTAAATAAAATTTATTCCTTTATTGTAGGGAAAAATTGGCTTTATGCAAAACTGTAACCATAGAGCTTTCCACCAGCCAAATTTGCATGTAGTGATAGCATTTATTCTGCATTACTCTCTTGTGTTACTTTGCTAGCATATTCCATGTGCTGACCCATTCTGGGCTGCAACGTTCATGTTGCAGACTTTTCAGACAACGAGTAATGTGCCTTAGGTTGTGATCTTTCACTCAGTGATGCCGTTGGAGTTGATGGACTCACTTTATCTTCCAAGCCTTCCGCTGTTATCGCTTATCGATGGCATTAAGCCATATTTATTGTAATAAGTTCTCTTTTGAGATATTCAATGTAATAAGTGTGTGATTGCTACTCTATTATAAATCCTTCAAGTATTGTGCGTGTCAGCATTACCGATCCAGGGATGACACTGATGCACAGAGATCAGACTGTTTGAGGTCTGGTCGCTACAACACCAAACTTTGGCATTTGGTATCCAAAGAGGGCCTCTTTTAATCTTGTTGGCTACTCCGACCCGGACTATGCCAGTGACAAGGTTGATAGAAAGTCCACTTCGGGTACTGGTCAATTTCTTAGTAGATCTCTTGTGTCTTGGTCCTCCAAGAAACAAAACATGGTATCCTTATCCACCGCCAAAGCGGAATACATTGTCGATGGTTCATGTTGTGCTCAATTACTTTAGATGACCTAAACTCTTAAAGATTATGGGATATGTGTGAAACATGTTCCATTACTTTGTGACAGTGAAAGTGCTATCAATATTGCTCACAATCCCGTGCAACACTCTCGAACTAAGCATATTGAAGTTCGTCATAATTTCATTCGAGATTATGTTGCTAAGGGTGACATTAATCTTAAGCATGTTTGTACCGACAAGCAATTGGCGGATATATTCACTAAACCACTTGATGAGAAAGTGTTTTGCAGGTTAAGAGGTGAATTGAACATTATTGATGCTTCAAACTTGGAGTAGGAACTCCATTTGGATACATGCAAGACATGAGCCTATGACTAATCCTTGATATTTCTCTTATGATATTAATCTTATGTCTTGGATACATTTGCACCTTGTATGTTATCTAACCCTTGTAGGTACTTGGATGAACCTAAATCTACGAGATTGCAACTCACTCACATCTTGAGCAATCTCTACATCACCAAGTCTCTACACAATGGTGGTTGAAGACAAGGAAGCATGAAATCCTTCAAACATATCCTTTGACAAATTCTATATTGAGTTTCATGATTGTCATTTTGGATACACAAGTGCTCTTCCTTACAAAAACTAACCCATGTAGGTAGATGAACTCAAATTCCAAGTGGTGCTCCCAACTCTTGATGAGCTACATCAACCTTGAGCAACCCACAAAAGTTCAACTACATGATCACGATCAACACCACCACCCAAGGTATGTTATTCCATCTAGAAGCTTTACTCCAAGACATGAGCCAAAGCAACTCAACGAGATGCGAATACATTAAAATGCTTAAACGAAAAATGGTAACCACATTTTGATCTTAAATGAAGAGTATGACCTATGATCAAGTGATCTCACTTGACTCCTAAGTCAATATACTCTAACGTAGGTGACTTAGACGCCGACCAATCCTAGATGAAGTTTTCTTGTGTTCTTTTCTATGCTCTTGCATTTGTCTCATGCATATTTGTTTTCCCTTTCAAAAAAAACTTCATCTAGATTTCTTTTCTTTTATTTCTTTTCTGAATTCCCTGTATCAATTCTTGCAAATCTTTTAGTTAATTCCTTGCAAATCCTTGTGAGATCTTACTTGACTAGTGAGCTGAGGTGACAAGTGTTTTCTCTGCGATGAACTCGGTCACACCGGTATATTGCCTTCGGTCCAACCGGATCCTTTCGGTGCAACCGAAGCACATAACTCGGTGCCACCGATTTCACTACAGGAAAAATAGCTTGCCACTTGTTCCTGCATTCTTTTGATCTAGCTCCACTCAATGATTCTTGTCCTCTACCAGCATCATATTCGACTTGCTGCTTTGTTCAGTGACTCAAGGACCAAACCCATTTGCAACAAAAATCCAGAAGATCCCTTCTTGGAAATTGATGTCAAAGGGGGAGAGAGAGATCACATCAAAGCTTAATCATTTCTATAGGGGGAGAGAATACTCAGGAGAGAGAGACCCCGGATGCTTGGTGTTCAAGAGGAGAGAAGTCACATTTCTTTAAGAGGGGAAAGACATGTTCATATTTGATTGATTGCATTAGCTCTGTTTCTTTTCTTTGCTCTGATTTTCTGTTCCCTATCTTCTCCCAATATCCCATGCTAGATTCAGGGGGAGCAAGACATCTAAGGGAAGGATATCTTTGAATTCATTACACATCTTTATCTTTGGGGACATGTCTATATCCAATGGGGTACTTAGCACTCACACTCTACATGTCATCCCAGTCTTGGTTCTCTTGTGGTTTCTTTTGTTTGCTCTGGCTAGTAGGTGTATATGTGTTATCTAACCTTGTTTACGCAGGTTCATTCCTTCCTAAGCCAACTTAATACCACAAGGTAAGTATATGCATCATAGTCATGTGTATGAGGATTTCTTGCTGATGTACATACTGTTTGAAGAAGGACTTATGAGCATGAATGTACATTTCCTATATTCACACCATTTGCTCTGATGCACATAGCCAAGATACATGTAACACATTGCTTACACTGTCATGCTTATGCATTCACATGCTCCTATATTTCATATTTGCATGATTGCATACATGTAGGGGGAGCCTATGCATGTTACATGTCTTTCCAAAGCTTTACTTGTTATTCTCTACATCCTTATCTAAAGCTTTGATGTATGTTGTCATCAATTACCAAAAAGGGGGAGATTGAAAGCACAAGTGCTCCTTGGGTGATTTTGGTAATTAATGTCAACATATCTCTTGTTGGACTAATACTTTTACCTAGTATGTTTCAGATAAGTTCAACAATGGAGTGGCATGCACTAGAGGATGTGGAACCCCTTCAAGTTGCTAAGGACAAAGGATTGGTTCAAGCTCAAAGCACAAGACTCTGCATTTTACTTTTAGTGATCCAAGATCACATTGAGTCCATAGGAAAGCCAATACTATTAAGAGGGGATGAGGTGTTGCTTAATGGCTTGCTTGCTCAAAGTGCTTAGTGATATGCTCCAAAGCCCTCAACCACTTTCTCACATCCACATATGTCCCAAACCAAAAGTCAAACTCGGCTTTACCGAAACTGTCTATCCGGCGCCACTGAGTTCTGTTGACATAGCCACTGCCAGAAACCCTAGTCTTTTCGGTCTCACCGATAGGGATCTCGGTCTCACCGAGATGGGATTGTAATCTCTCTATGTATGTCCATTACCAAAATTGGTCTCACCGAGTTTGTGTAATTGGTCCTACCGAGATTACAATGCAAACTCTCTGTTCCCTTTCGTAACGTTTTGGTCCAACCGAGATGAGCGAATCGGTCCCACCGAGTTTGCCTGACCAACCCTCTGTGTGTCTATTACCAAAATCGGTCTCACCGAGTTTGTGTAATCGGTCTCACCGAGATTACGTTATGCCCTAACCCTAACCATATCGGTCCCACCGAGTTGACATGTCGGTCCCACCAAAAATCCTAACGGTCACATTATTCACTAAATCGGTCCGACTGAGTTTCACGATTCGGTCCCACCGAGTTTGGTAAGTTGTGTGTAATGGTTAGATTTTGTGTGGAGGCTATATATACCCCTCCAACCACTCTTCATTCGTGGAAAGAGCCATCAGAACGTGCCTACACTTCCAACATTCATTTTCTGAGAGAGAACCACCTACACTTGTGTTGAGGTCAAGATATTCCATTCCTACCACATAAATCTTGATCTCTAGCCTTCCCCGAGTTGCTTTCCACTCAAACCTTCTTTCCACCACATCCAAATCCTGTGAGAGAGAGTTGAGTGTTGGGGAGACTATCATTTGAAGCACAAGAGCAAGGATTTCGTCATCAACACACCATTTGTTACTTCTTGGAGAGTGGTGTCCCCTAGATTGGCTAGGTGTCACTTGGGAGCCTCCGACAAGATTGTGGAGTTGAACCAAGGAGTTTGTAAGGGCAAGGAGATCGCCTACTTCGTGAAGATCTACCCTAGTGAGGCAAGTCCTTCGTGGGCGACGGCCATGGTGGGATAGACAAGGTTGCTTCTTCGTAGACCCTTCGTGGGTGGAGCCCTCCATGGACTCGTGCAACTGTTACCCTTCGTTGGTTGAAGTCTCCATCAACATGGATGTACGATAGCACCACCTATCGGAACCACGGCTCAAAAATCTCCATGTCTCCAAATTGTGTTTGCACACTCCAATCCCATCCCTTTACATTCTTGCAATTTGCATGCTTTACTTTCCGCTGCTCATATACTCTTTGCATGCTTGCTTGATATGTATTGTGAATGTTAAACTTGTGCCAAAACTCCACTTCAACTTAAAGAAATTAAAAACTGTAACTTTTCTCACTTCGAGTCTATTCACCCCCCTCTAGACACCTCTTCTCAATCCTTTCAGACCTACTGTGACAAACACGTATCATCACGGAAGTGTATTTTTTTGTAGTGATTGGGCAATCAAAGAACTCAATTTTGATTTCAAACTTGCTCGTGAAAAGAGGCTATTTGATAATAGCTCATTAGGTGAATGGAGAACCCAGGCTTATGAAAATGCAAAGTTATTCAAAGAAAAAGTTAAATGGGGGCATGACAAAAGAATCCAAAAGCGTGAGTTCAAAGTTGGGGAATATGTTCTTTTATACAACTCTCATTTCAGATCTTTGCAAGAAAACTCCTCTCCAAATGGGAAGGACCCTATGTTATCGAGGAGGTCTATCAATCCAGAGCTATAAAAATAAATAATGCCGAAGGTACTAACCCGAAGGGTGTCAATGGGCAACGAATAAAACACTATATCTCATGTACGCCCATTAATGTTGAAAGCAATATTATCCAAACTTTGACTCCGGAAGAACACATAAAGGAAACCTTCCGTAACACTCCAAAATCATGAAAAAGGGAGGTGCGTGATACGGTAAGTAAACGGAATCCAAAAAATCCGCAAAAATATTTTTTTGTCAGTTTTGGAATATTTAAAAAATTATGAAAATAAGAAACTTCCAGGAAAGTGACCCTGGTGGGCACGATACACCAGGGCGCGCCTGGCATGCCAGGCGCGCCCCGGTGGGTTGTGCCCACCTCGGGTACTTTCCGGACTCCGTTTTTCTTCCGTTTTGCTTGTTCCCCAAGGTAAAAAAATCTTTATATACCTCCCAAACCTGTTAACCTCCGTATCACGGAGAAATCTCCTGTTCTCTTTTCTCGCTGTTTTTCTGTCAGATCTACTGAGCCAGGCATCATGTCTTCTTCTTCTTCTTCTTCTTCTAACCATATGGAAGAGGATGCTTGGTTGATGAAGATCGAGCTGAAGAGGGAAGACCCCATTGGAGCAGCTAGGGAGGACAAGAGCAAGGAGGCCACCGGAGATCAAGTGCCGATGGTTGAGCAAGCCTTGCCCGCCGATGAGGAAGAGGAAGATATCCTTAAACCCTACTATGCTCATCTTACCCCCACTGAGATTGCAACCTTCAGGATCATTGAAACAGTTCGTATACAAAATAAGTATCTCACTCGTGAAACTATTCTGCATCTGGAGCACATGCTTCCCTTCGGAGCATCATCCGAAGATTGGAGAGTCTCTTGGTCCTTAAGGATCGGATCGCTTCTACTTCATCACCACCACCTCATTCTTCACCACCAAAAGAAAATTGAGTATCGGGTATGGGCACTCCCCTTGGCTTTTGCCAAGCTTGGGGGAGGTGCCCCGGTATCATATCATCTCCACTATATTTTGCCTTTACTTTCTTAGTATGATCCATAGTTATCTTTTGCTATTAGATGAATAAAAGTTTAGTTCGATCCTTTCTTTTCGAGAGTTTTCTTAGTGATCAATCTTTGTAATCGTGTGCGAGATATATAATAGAGTTAGTTTTGAGTTTTGCCTTCTTTACTTTCTTGTTTCAATAAAAAGAAAAGAAATAAATGAAAAAGATCATATGCTAATATCACAATAAGTGATGACATTACACAAGGAAAAGTATAAGTAGAAAATTTTATTGTAGATTGACAAACATAGCATTGGTCAATGATGCAGCTTATGAAAGAATTAATAAGGGAAGAGAAGATTCACATACAAATACACTATCCTGGAAATCTTTTGTGATTGTGAGCACCCATCAAAATATTATATGCCAAAATTGTTGACGTTGGACAAGGAAGACAACATAATGATTTATGTTTGTTCATATTCACATAGAAGTTATATTGTCATAGATCCTTCAACATGTGGTGCTTGCCCCTATCTTTGCTAGCCAAAAACTCCGCAATAAGTAGAGATAGTATTTGTGCATCCAAAACCCTTAAACCCAAATCTTGTTTGAGAGTCCACCATACCTACCTATGAATTGAGTAAGATCCTTCAAGTAAGTTGTCATCGGTGCAAAAAGGGCAATAAAAATTGCTTCTAAAAGTGTAAGATCATTTAGTGTAAGGGAAAATTGAGCGTTGTACGAACTTGTGATGGCGAAGAATAAAAGCGACAGACTGCATAATAAAGGTTTCCATCACAAGGGGCAATACAACGTGATGTTCTCTTGCACTAAGGGGTTGAGCATACAAACAAAAAGCACATGGCAACCTCTGCTTCCCTCTGCGAAGGGCCTATCTTTTACTTTCATATATTTACTTTCATGCAAAAGTCAAAGTTCTTCTCTCTATTCCTTTTATTTTTTTCCTTTGGCAAGCATCATGTGGTGAGGAAAGAACAGGCACATATATCCAGTTGAATATGGGTAGCATGAGTTATTATTGTTTACATCACCCTTGAGGTGAATGCGTTGGGAGGCGAAACTATAAGCCCATATCTTTCTATGTGTCCGGTTGAAACGTTTTGCTCATGTGTACGTGGTGAGTGTCAACAATCATAGAAGACTAAATGATGGTTGAGTATGTGGATTTGCTTAAAGGCTTCGATATGTGACCCTTCCTGAAAAGATGATGAATTGTAGTTGCAAAGTTGACTGAGAACATAGTTTGTTGGTTTCCAGTAAAGTTTATGCTTTATACTTCGATGTTGTGATGAATTGTCACTTGTTCATGGGAAGTCCATGATAAAAGTTGTATGTTAAAGTTTGTTCCTATTATAATAAGTTACATAATGCTGCTATGTCTGTATTTTTGTTTTTATCGACACCTCTCTCTCTAAGCATGTGGACGTGTTTTTTGATTTCGGTTTTCGCTTGAGGACAAGCGAGGTCTAAGCTTGGGGGAGTTGATACGTCCATTTTGCATCATGTTTTCCTACTGTTATGTTGTTTTATTGTATAATAATGCTTTTTAGAGTAATTCTAATGTATTTTCTCTCATAATATGCAAGGTATACACAAAGGGGGAGAATTCTGGCAGCTGGAAATCTGGACCTGAAAAAGCTACGTCAAGCTACCTATTCTGCACAACTCCAAATGAGTTGAAATTTCATGAGGATTTTTTATGGAATAAATAAGAATTTTTGGAGTCAATAAGCACCAGAGGGGGCCCACTAGGTGGGCACAACCCACCTAGGCGTGCCAGGGAGCCCAGGCGTGCCCTGGTGGGTTGTACTCACCCAGGCCCACCTCCGGTGCCCCTCTTCTGGTATATAAGTCATTTTAACCTAGAAAAAAATAAGGAGAGGACTTTTAGGACGAAGCGCCACCGTCTCGAGGCAGAACTTGGGGTAGGAGCACTTTTTCCCTTCGGCGGAGCAATTCCGCCGCGGGAACTTCCCTCCAAGAGGGGGAAATCATCGTCATCATCATCACCAACAACTCTCCCATCTTGGGGAGGGCTATGTTCATCAACATCTTCAACAATACCAACTCCTCTCAAACCCTAGTTCATCTCTTGTGTTCAATCTTTGTACCGGAACTATAGATAGGTGCTTGTGGGTGACTAGTAGTGTTGATTACATCTTGTAGTTGATTGCTATATGGTTTATTTGGTGGAAGATTATATGTTCAGATCCATTATGATATTTAATACCCCTCTGATCTTGAGCATGATTATCATTTGTGAGTAGTTACTTTTGTTCTTGAGGTCACGGTAGAAATCATGTTGCGAGTAATCATGTGAACTTGATATGTGTTCGATATTTTGATGATATGTATGTTGTGATTCCCTTAGTGGTGTCATGTGAACGTCGACTACATGACACTTCACCATATTTGGGCCTAAGGGTATGCATTGTGGAGTATTTATTAGATGATGGGTTGCGAGAGTGACAGAAGCTTAAACCCCAGTTTATGCGCTATTCCGTAAGGGACCGATTGGATCCAAAAGTTTAATGCTATGGTTAGAATTTATTCTTAATACTTTTCTCGTAGTTGCGGATGCTTGCGAGGGGGTTAATCATAAGTAGGAGGTTTGTTCAAGTAAGAACAGCACCTAAGCACCGGTCCACCCACATATCAAATCATCAAAGTAGCGAACACGAATTAAGCCAACATGATGAAAGTGACTAGATGAAATTCCCGTGTACCCTCAAGAGCACTTTGCTTATCATAAGAGACCGTTTTGGCCTGTCCTTTGCCTCAAAAGGATTGGGCTACCTTGCTGCCCTTTTGTTACTACTATCGTTACTTGCTCGTTGCAAATTATCTTGCTATCAAACTACTCCACTACTTACAATTTTAGCACTTGCAGACATTACCTTGCTGAAAACCACTTGTCATTTCCTTCTGCTCCTCATTGGGTTCGACACTCTTACTTATCGAAAAGGCTACAATTGACCCCATATACTTGAGATTCACCAGGGACCTGGCATCGGCGCTGCGAGCACCGTCCCTCATCTGCTGCCGTCCACCACGAGGGCCGGCCAATGCGGTGCTGGCCTTTCCTACTCCGCCACCGATTTCGGGCCTTGTGCTCCTGGGCTCGGCGCCGGCGTCGTCCATGGAGTCGTCGCTTCTTAGGACCCCATTGGGCAGGGGGGTTTTCTTGACCCCCATCCAAGGGTTTTCTCCTGTCGGCGCGCCGTCCTCCTCGACCTCCGGCGTGGCCATGAGCACGGGGCCGATGCCGCAGCCCGTCGCTAGGGCCGACTCCTCCTCTGCTCCACCAGCTCTCTCCTTCCTGCCAGGGTTTTCACCCCGACCTCGGTTCGCTGCGGCTACGCAAACTCCAGTGAGTCAAACCCCCTATTGCTTGCTCGTAGATGTAGATTAGGGGTTTATTTCTTAGGCATGTGCTAGTAGTTAGTGGATTAGATAGGATTCGAGTAGATCCGATTGGATGCGATCCCAATCGAATCCAATCCGACCGATCTGTTCTTGTGTGCTACAGTGTGTGTCCTAGGATAATGTTCTTTCCTAGGAACTGTGTTCATGCTAGTATCTGTGTTCATGCTAGAATCCCCAATGCTAGTGTGCTTTGCTAGGATCTGTGTTCATGGTAGGGTCTTGCTAGGATCTGTGTTCATGTTCATATTCATGTTCAAGTTAGGATCATGTTCATATTGTTGTTCATGTTGCATGCTCTAGATTGTTATACATGTTGAAGCTAGGGTTTGTGTTGCATGCTCTAGATTGTTATACATGCATGTAGTAGGACCATTTTAGGATGCTGCCAAATGTGCATGGGTGCACATGGGTGCTATTGATGAGTGGCACTTGTTGTTACTCTTTTTAGATGTTTCCATGCTTAGGATAGTGCAGTGATGAGTGACAGTTGCAGAAAACCAGATGCCACTGATCAGTGGCACTTGCTGTTGGGCAAGTACCCTGATCAGTGGCACTTGCTATTGGCAAGTACCCTGATCAGTGGCACTAATCAGTGGCATTTGCCCAAGGGCAAGTGCCATTGATAAGTGGCATTTGGCAAAGAGTTTGTGCACTGATTAGTGGCATTTGCTCTTGGGAAAATATCTCTGATCAGTTTCATTTGCTATAGTCCTAGTGCAACTGATCGGTGGCATTTGATAAGTGGCATTTGGCAGAGAACTAATACTTGTCATCTTAACTGATAAGATATTGAAGAGTGACTGGGATGTGGTGGGTGGAGGAGCTCAGGTGGTGGCCGGAGCTGAGCGCGCCGAGGATTTCATCCCCACGAACAGGTGGCTCAGGGCGGTGGACCTGCCTGGCAGGATCGCCTTCATGAGCCTGCCTTGTTCAAGGGGACGATCTCCGAGGCAGGGCCATGAGGAGGGGGCTCGGGAGCCGTTGCGCTTCTACCAGCAGATCAAGGACAATGAGGATCTTGCCATGCTCGTCGTCCCTCGCAAGTTCGTGGAGGTGATGAACACCTGGCTGGTCACCAAGCAGCTCCCGCGCGTGGTCAGGCTGTCGGCAAACAAGTGGTGCGTGTTCTAGGTGCAGGTCCAGAACTTCGAGGGGCACATGGTGCTTGGCCAGGGCTGGAACTACTTCTACCGCCGCCACCGAATCATCCCCGGTGACCCCGTCGTTGTGTGCATCTCAGGACTCGGATTGGAGGTTCGGATCTACAACCATGACTCCTCGGTCATGTGCAGGTTTCGTTGCAGCAGGCACAACTGCGTTGGTGACATTGAGCATGTTATGTAGTTAAGTAAGGTGTTAGTGTTGAACTTTTATGGTGTGTGGCTAGACTTATGGTACTTGTGCTGGGAACTTGTTCATATTTTGGCCAGGAGCAGCACCCTGACGTGGAGCAGGGAAAGAGAATGCCCATGCTGTTAATCTTAAGTAGTTTACTGTCATTTCCTTGCTTGCTTTGTTGGATTTCATTTGGTTGCTTGCTTTGTTTGATCTCATATGTGCTTGCTGTTGTGCTGATCATGTGGTGGTAAGGCCACCACATTTGAATGGGGTGAGCAAAACACAAACAAACGCTGTTTGCAACCAAACAGCTGAAATTTGCATCTGCTCACACCCTAAACACAAAAACGACAACCAAGCAGCAGGAGGGTAAATGCCCCTCCATGCGATGCAGGCAACCAAACATGTTGCATCTGCTGCATATGAGGCTACATTTCAAGAACTAGGCTGGCTGGAGATGGACATGCAATGCAGCTACTGTTGCAAACTGGAACCAAACACGCCCATAATGTTGGTCTGCACTACTTCCGTCTACTTCCGTTGGAAGTTTATATGGGTTCGTGTTCTGGTTCAAGTTTGACGATCAATTCGACCAATAAAACATGAGTTATGTACCACAAAAATGCCTAATGGAAACATTTTTATAACACATGACATTCATAGTTCGGTCAAAATGGTCAATTAAAAATCATGAAATACGAAAATGGCATGTAATTTGTGATGGCTGGAGTACCACTCAAAATAAAATAAAATTCAAAAATAAGACGGGACATGACAAAGGGGGTTGCTGTTATTCTTTTCACCACCTTCAACATGAGCAAAGCAGCAATGCAGGAAGCACGACTAGGCATCAGTCCTCATTTTTGGCAGATGATAATATTTCACCTCATGCAATCGAAGCTTGCAAGAGCTCCACCCAAACCAAAAGAGTAGCAACCGCATCAAATGGTCACGAAAGAGCAATCTGCCTTCAGAAGGCTTGACACCCTGTTGCAATTTTCTAGAGTTCAAATTATATATTCCCTTCTATGATGTGATCAATTGCCTTCTACAACGGTTATGATTTTCTGAAGAATGGTGCAACATAAGCAGCGCTGGTACAATGGTGTGGCATTTGCCAACAAAGCTATAGCAACACTCAAATCCGCCACGAAAACACCAGTCACCACAAGTTTCAGTGCTAAGGTAGGAACTTTGTCGCAAGTACTGACGGAGATGAACTCTGACAAGGATCAAAAACCCAAATCATGGATGCGGATAGCCAGGGGGGTCCCATGGTCCAGCACCGTAGTGTTTCTCTCTGTAAGAATAGCCGCTGTCGTAGATGTCTTGCAAGCCCATCCCAGGAGTTGTCATAGGTGGTCTGTAAGCTCCATGGCCGCTGAAACCTAAAATTATAAGTATGATATAGGTTAATCACAACAGATTTCGATGACTTGGATGCAAGTGAGGAAACAAAACCTACTAGGTGGCCTTCTCTTCTCAATCTCAGCCCTAAGCTTCTCAGACTCCTGAGCCATAGTTACAAGATCCTTCTCCACTGCCTGCACCTGTGCCATCAGCTCTGCCTTTGCATTCTTTTCATAATCAAGAGCGGCCCTGCAGTGA
>NC_041381.1:453780443-453820502 GCF_002162155.2 Triticum dicoccoides | reverse complement strand
AATACAAAATTAAATTCCTCATCTGAGCCACCAACTTAGATTGACAAAAAACAGCATGCTGCATCTACTAAACCAGAAACGCAAACCAGAATGGTTCAATACCTGGCACGAATTAGTTCCTGTCGCAGACCATCTCGTTCAGCTACCATGGCAGGTATGCGCTGCTTTTCAGAGTTCCGATGCTCAACCTCCTTCGTTAGACCCTGCACCTTTTCAGTCAACTCTTGCCTCAAAGACTGCAGCATGCCTGCTTCAGATCGTAGCTGCAAGGCATCTTGCCTATGGGGTTCTAAAGAGCGTAGCTCAGCTTCCAGCTTCAGATTCCTCTGAGTCAGCTCCCTCGATTCAAGTTCTTTCTCTGCACGGAGCTTAGGTATAGCCTGACTCGAGGAATAGAGATCTTCTTTCAAATGAGACATTCCTTGCCTGAGTCCAACAATTTCATCCACCAGATGTTGGTTGTCATCACGGATTCTGCGTATCTCATCACGGCGGCTAGACAGCTCTCCCTCGAAGCGACGTGGTGAGATAGACCTTTCTCGTGCAAGTCGAGGAGGAGGACCATCACGAAATCCTCGTGGTTCCTCATAGTACTGGCGACTTATGCGGCGCTTCCCTGCCATTTATAGCCCTGTAAAGAATAACCGGAATGTTAAGACAAGAGAATAAGAAACTCACGTGTCAGAAATGACTTTCAGAACCACATAAGTGGTTGGTTTCCTCATTGTTTTGTTTGGTGATTGTTGAAACATGACGTGTACCACTATGTATTAGTCCTATATTTGTTTCCTGATTTATTTATTTATTCCAAAAAGAACATGGGACACACAAGTGCGTTAAACAACTGACACACACAGTCGCTCAGTCAGCGCCTATCTCAGTTTCAAATTGTGAATCGTTGTCAACTTGGTAGTAAGATTGCCATTAACTTCATTGATATTTTAGCATCTACGTACAAGACAGTTAGCCTTTGCCTATGAAGAATGCATCGTTAGCAAACATTTAAGGAAACATAACCTTCATTGCACACAACCTCAGAAGACAGCATTGATTACTTCTTTTGAGCTTAAGAATCTCCAGAAACAGGATTATGGATTGCGGTGGAAATAAGCTCTAGTAGGGGGGAGCTCTGAAAAACTATTTTTCATTTTCTTTTCGGCTTACAGAATTCAGGCTTCTTTTCTGTGTTAACTAATGTAAAGTCTACAATGTCCCTGAACTTTAATCACATCCTTTTGTTAGATAATTTCGTTTTTTCCATTATTTAACCGCAGAAGCAAAAAAAATTAAAATTTCAGCATAACAGAACTTCAGTTGTGTCCTATTTTGACGTAAGCAATAAGTTGCACGCATCACACATGCTTTTCGATTGCACAATAGGCTGCATTAATATACATGCATTAGCAGTCATATGCGAATCAGATACATCACATGGCAGTGATGGCACATCCCCCAAATTCAAATTCAGATGACTTCAAACTATAATTAAATGAATGAATGCAAAAAAAGGTAGATGACAGCCATTCTTGTAAGTTCTAACAAAAATAGCTTAACTTGAGCATGAGTATGATTCCCAGGTATAAAAACAATCATGTAATGCTATAAAGGAGAAACATGCCCTCGACCAACTTTTTCCTGCGGTCGAGCTGGTCGGCAGTGAGCTGGAGGCCAAGGTCGAGCTAAGCAGCACCTAACTGGAGGTGGAGGACGAGCTGGAAAGCGGCAACACATGGGTCGACGTCGAGCTAGCCTGTAGCTAGACGAGGTGGATGCATTTGGCAGCGTCGATCTCCTAGCGTAGGAGACCCGTGATGTTGTGAGAGAACAACGAGATAACCATGCAGGGTTGGGTTTGGGAACAGGGAGGCACGCGGTGGCATACAGAGCCACGGAGGTAATTTCCTTGTAACTCGGAGGGCATTTCTGAAATTGATGAGGCGAGAAGCTCGGAAGACTGGGTCCGAGCAGTTTCCTGGTTTCAACAATTTTCTGGGTGGTGGGAAAAATATTCTCTAATGATAAGAGGCTCTGCATTTGGGGGTTTTAGCTCTCTTGGCAAAGCCCCAAAACAAGTGACCCTAATACATAATTATCACAGCATCGCAAGAGCAGATTGCTAAAGAACATCAACCAATTATCACAACAAAGCAATACACATGATTAGCATTGGTTATCAGTTTATCACCAAACCACTATGATTCTCTAAAGATATCAAAAACCACATGGAGTTCTCTTATCACAACAAAAACAGGCTTTTCCTTGCATGCTGGCATATTTGGCTAATCCACAATGCCAAGATCTACAAACATATTCAGGCGTCTTTCACAACCTCGCATTGCAATTTTGTCCATGCCATATCTCTCGTGGTGCATAGGGCTAAGCCTAGGTTTATAGACAGGTTGCTCAGGTGGATTGCTTTTCTCCCACCTTAGATTAGTCTATGATCCTTGTATGTTCTGGCCTTGTTGATCTCTGTACATGTTTTCTCTATAACATAAAGTTAAGGTTGTGGACTGCAACAGCCCGACCGCTACAAGATATCAAACATATCAAGCCTAGAGTGCACATTTATTTACTTTCTTGCAGAACCTTAATTATCGCTGAACAAAAACTACTTGTACTATTTACCATCAACCAAATTGATACAGAGCGTAGCACTGCATCATCACAAAACAGCAACTTACGCTATATCTGCCGTAGGGAGAGTAGTATGACAGCCAGCAGAATCCGAGCTTAGTCGATCTCCTGTAGCGAGACGCCGGTGGCTGTGGCACCCCCAGCGGCAACGTCACGTCACCAGCGGCTGTCGGTGGAGGATCAGAGGGGAGGAGCAGTCGGTGAGCGGTGGCTACCGGCGATGGCGAGTAGAGGCGAGCAGGGGAAGCCACGCACGCCCTGCGATGGAGCGGCGGAGGACCGCGGAGTGGCAGAAACGGCGGCGGCCGGAAGCCGCGCCAGGGCGCGGGCGCGGCGGCGGGGGTCCGGACAGGGACGGGCGCACCTGGCAGTCGGGTCGGGTTTGGTCGGGTGAACCTCTACCAGACCCATGCCCGATCAGACTATCGGGTCATACCCACACCCACGACCCTGCCCATGGGTCTGAACTTAAACCCACGCCCGAATCCATCGGGTAGCACGACCCTATCAGGCATCCATCGGGTCTGACAATACGTATTTTGTTTACTTAGTCGATGTACAATTTGCATTGTGCAGATCGCATGGAGTGGACGAGGCACCGATCCAATAATCTTTCTTGTATAGGCAAACTTCCCCTTCCCATGCGCTTCCGTAGGCGAGGTGGTACTAATGCATATGTGCGCCGCTGTGTAATGCAGCCTGCATCCGTCGATTTTGCTTGCATGGGCCAGGCTGAAGCTAGAATTGGGCCATACCAAGCGTGTGAATGAGAAGTGAGAAGAGACCTAGTGATGGATTTGCTCCCGTAGTTGTGCCTCGTTCTTTTTTAATGACCATTGCTAGTGAGGCGCGACTAAAAACATCAGATATAATGGAGAATAAATTAATTATTTAATTATTAGTATTAATCGGGTGACCCATCGGGTAACCCACGGGCATAAACTTGAACCCATACCCTACCCATGACTAATCGGGTTACCCATGGGTAAGACCCATGGGTGAGGTCGACAACCCATACCCTACCCATTCGGGTCGGGTGCCCATGGGCGGGTGAACCCATGGGTCGGATTGCCGGGTTGAGCGCAGAGTATGAGAGAGAGAGAAACGCCCCACTTTACAAGGGGTTAGATGATTTGCCCCAGGGTTGTCCCAATGACCAGTGGACTCGGCCCCACCCGACAGCCTCTAGGGGGGCAAATTATCTAAGTGGGAAGTAAAGTGGGGCAAAAAATACAATTTTCCGAGAAACATGTTGGGGGCTGTACTCGGCTTGTTTTGTGGCTAGGCATGTGAGCTGGCCGAGCCGAGCTCGAGCTCAGAGCGACCCGAGCTCAAGGCTCGCTTTCCTTTCTGTTCTCGTTTTCTTTAAAGTTGAGTCAGGCTCGGCTCGATTTTCAGGACCGGGGCCAAACAGAGCCACCGCCCGTTCAGCTCGGCTCGATTCTAAAGCCAACTCCAATGGGATCACCCATATCGATTGTACGTAAATGTTCGGGGTGGTAAGAACACTCTTAGCCATCTAAGAGCATATACAGTCGGATTCGGCAAATCAAAACCCTTTAAATGTCCGTGGATGCACCCAACAGTAACCGGTCACGTCTCAAATTTCCTTCTCTGCACCTGAGTCTCTCATATTTCATCCCCTAATCCATACAAAATCAATGAAAAATGACAAGGTGATGATGAACATTATCCACAATAAAGGCAAGAACGAAGATGGACAAGTGCATGACTCACAACCAAAGCAAGAGTCGCCACTGGGCACCCAGCTGTCGGACGCTCAGCAGGTGTACACTAAGCAGCCATACTTTGAGCAGACAATGACTGGCCGCCGGGTGTCGGTCTAAAGAATAAGAGAGGAGCCGCCTATTCGAACAAGGAAGATGAATTGATCTATGAAGCATGGTTGGTCACTAGAATGGATCTATTTCATGGTGCGGAGGGAAAGGGCACGCCATTTTGACAAGGGTTCATGACCAAAAGTGCTACAATCCCTACCGCGCGGAAGTGATCCATGATCGCAATCTGAAGTTGCTAGTTCTCTATATGTATATTGTCATCAACATCAAAATATAATTAAGGGCATAATTGCACTTTTTCACTTCTACAAAATACATACCCCATCTGTCTCAAAATAAGTGTTGCTGATATAGTATAATTTTAGTACAAAGTTGTACTAAATCACCAACACTTATTTTGGGATGAGGGAGCATGTAACAGTTCACAAACTCATGCCATGGTAATATTTGTCCCACCAACCACTCATCCTAAGAAAACATATCACATAATGCTCTCCTAAGGCACATAAGGGTGACTTGACATGCTATAGATGTTTGCACATCACCAGAGAAGAATTACACCACAACATAATACCACAACATTTGAACTTTACTCAATTCCATATGTTACAAGCAACGAAGTTTCTCCCAAGTCCTCAAGAATGCCACGGACAACTCAACAACACATCATATTGGTCATGATCAGTGGGGTAATGATATGAATAACAATATAAACATGCAAAAATTTCACCAATAAATCACTAAGCATCAACAACAAAACATCAAATAACACAAGGAAGTGATCTCAACAACAAATCCGAGGTAATAGCTTTATAGATTGGAAAGTAGGGGTGTATGGAGGCGATGATGTTCCCCATGAACGGAGTGCTAGTGATGTCGATGGCTTTGATTTCCCCCACCCGGAGGGGAAGGATCCCGACAGATTAGCCCTACAAGAGTGAAAAGTACCCCTCTTTGTTTCTTCCTCGAAGATGGCAGCGAAAAATCAATTATTTTTAGAAGTTTTAGGGCAATATAGGACCAAGAGTGCCAGAGAGAGGCGGAGACATGCCCTATGGGCCCCGCGCGGCCACTTGGAGGGACGGATTCATAGAAAGAATAGTTCTATGACTCTTTTGTCGCAAAAAACACAATGTTTATGATAAGTTTTTTTCCATAAACCACTAACCGACAAATTAGAGCGCTTTGAACACTTTGACAGGTGGGTCCCACTTGTCAAGAGTTGACTTGGCAAAAAATGCCATGTGTGTGTGCTCCTCTGTTATGCATTAATGCATTACATACAATTTTGTGTGCGTTGGTAGGGGCAGTTGGGGGCGGCGGCCTTCGCCAGAGTCCGGCGGTGTTCCTTATGGAGCCGCCCGAGCACCTAGAGCTTTTTCTTAGACTAACACGGCATGCACGCGAGCGCGTCCTCCTCGCCACCTTCCGTCGACAGAAGCTTGCGGCGGCAGGTCGACAGACAGGGAGACGTTGAAGTTCCGCTGCTAGAGCGAGCTTCAATGGCGAGTTGAGGCGAGGCTCCCGCGCTTCATCTTGTCCTCCAGGGGTGTATCAGCTCCCGTCGGGCCCGACCGCACTTCTGGTTCCGTGTCACCGGGCTACCGTGTCGAGCCACACAGCTGGCTCCCGTCACCATGTCACCGGGCTACCACAGACGAGCAGCTAGTCGCCTCCCCATACCCATCACAGCATGCACCCCAAAAGCACGAACAGAGCACAGGAAGGCAACGCGCACACAAGCACACGTCACGCACGCACGCCGGCAGGAGCTCACCACGGTGTCCAGAGCAGCGATTCCTCCGCCGCACACGAGCCCCCCGCGACTCCGCCCTAGCCTTCCATGGCTTGCCCACTGCCGTAGCTCCTGCACGCGTCGCATGATTTGTGGTCGAATCCGGTTCTTGCACACGGATTGGTACCGGTTGCCGCAAAGATGTGTGGTCGAAGCCGTCAAGTAAGGGAACGAGATCCTCTGACTTAGTTCGTTCTACCGCCGAGGGATGTCGTTCCCGCTGCACCCTCCATCAGGCATCCAACCATACTAGCAGTAACTACAGCCTGTTCCAGCTTTCTCGCTCAGATGGAAGTGGAAATACGCGGCCCATCGGCCCAGTTTGACGCTAGCAAGAAGAAAGCGAAGGAAGCCAGGGAAAAAGGCGCGAGAGGCCACAGAAAAAGGCGCCAGCATTACAAAAACGGCGCCAAAGTTGATCGGAAGGAGATCCCTGGCGCCCGACCGGCTGCTCTGCTCCTTGATCTCACGTAAGTCTCCATAGTTCTTTCGGATGGAAGAAGTAGCCTGCTAAACTTGGATCGGGCATCCCTTTTTCTGAAATTGGTTGTACCTCGACCATTAGATTACTTTAGAGCTTGATCAAATTTCCCTTTTTGTGATGGAAGAAGTATCCTGCTAAACTCGGATTAGGCATCCCTTTTTCTAATGAAAGAAGCAGTCTGCTGAACTCCGATCAAGCATTCTTTTCCTAATGGAAGAAGCAACTGAGAGGGAAGAAGAGGCTGATACAGTGCATCATGATTCTAATTCTAACAAGTAAATTTTCTTATCCCAAGTATACTGATTTTTCTTGATTTTATTCTTATCCCCAATTACGCTATTCTTTGCTTATTCTCTTATGGAAATCTTTTTCCAGTGACTATAAGTCCCAATATTTTCTATGCACTTTCACAAGTCTAATGTTCATGTCATTTACATTACAGAGTTGTATTGCCTAGTTTGGTACCTCATATTGGCATGGAATTTAGAAATTCAGATGAGGCATGGGCATTTTGGCTTACCTACAGTGGACAAAAAGAATTCGAGGTCAGAAGAAGGTATACAAACAAGAGGCCAACAGATGGCATGGTTACATCATGTAGATTTGTTTGCGCGACTGAAGGTCATCGAACACAAGACAAAAGGGATTATTTAACAAAGTGCCCTCGAGCTGAAACTAGAACCGATTGTCAAGTCTACATGAATCTTAAAATGGATCGAAAGAAGGAAAATCTGAAAGTGTCTGAGTTGGTTTTGAAACACAATCACACACTACACCTGCCAGAAACCTTACACCTAATGGTATCACAAAGGAAAATTTTAGAGTTGCAAGCATTTGAAATTGAAACGACGGATGATGCAGGAATTGGGCCAAAAGCTGCACATGAATTGGCTAGTCGCCAAGTTGGTGGATCATTCAATCTTAGTTATACCCTCCATGATCACAAGAACTACTTGCGTACCAAGCGCCAACGAGAAATGGCATGTGGTCAAGCAGGTAGCATGCTTAAATATTTTTAAGACAAAATTGCTGAAAACCCGTCATTCCAATATGCATTGCAAATGGATTGTGAAGAACAAATAGCAAACATATTATGGGCTGATGCAAAGATGATCATGGACTATGCACATTTTGGTGATGTTGTCAGTTTTGACACTACTTTTGGAACAAATAAGGAGAGCAGACCCTTTGGTGTGTTTGTCGGTTTCAACCATTTTAGAGAAACTGTAGTTTTTGGTGCTGCTCTCATGTATGATGAAACATTTGCATCCTTCAAGTGGTTGTTTGAGGCCTTTCTAATAGCTCATAAAGGAAAGGGGCCTAAAACATTCTATACCGATCAAGATGTTGCAATGGGAAAGGCAGTTAGGGAAGTGTTTACAGAAGCATGGCATGGATTATGCACCTTTCACATTATGCAAAATGATGTCAAACATCTACGTGAAGAGAAGGATGAAGAGCTGAATGAAGAGAAGAAAAAAGAGAAGAAAAAGGGGAAGAAAAAAGGGAAGAAGAAAGAGAAAAATGAAGAGGAGGATGAGGACACAAGTATTCTATCTAATTTTAGCGTGTGCATGTTTGAGTATGAAGACATTGCGGAATTTGAACAGAAGTTTGAACTCATGAGGAAAAAGGTGAGTAAGCAAACCTGGTTGGATAGTATATATAAGTTAAAAGAAAAATGGGCTGAATGTTATATGAAGGACATCTTCACATTAGGAATGAGAAGTACACAACTGAGTGAGAGTTTGAACAATGACTTGAAAATCCATTTCAAATCTGATTTTGATATCATCCGGTTCTTTAAGCATTTTGAAAGGGTTGTGCAAGGGAAAAGGAATAATGAACTGAATTCAGAATTTGAATCAAGGAAAAAGTTGCCTAAATTATTTATGAAGAGACCACCACCTATATTGGTGCAAGCTAGCAAGTTGTATACACCATGTATATTGGAAGCTTTTCAAGGCGAATATGAAATATCCTTATCAGCTTGTACCAAAGCATTGGATGGTTGTAATGAATATCTTGTTGGAGATTTTACCTATGAGGAGGAGTATAAAGTTATCGGCGATCCTTTGAAGCAAACAGTTGAGTGCAGCTGCCCGCAGTTTGATAGAATTGGATATTATGTGGCCATGCCCTGAAAATTCTTGATTTGATGAATATCAAGTCACTACCGGCACATTATGTGTTAAAGCGATGGTCACGAGAAGCACGAAGCGGACCTGTACAAGACAACATGGGAAGAAATATAATCGCAAATCTAAATATGGATGCCATTCTTGGCTACCGATATATGTCCCTCAAATTTGAAAATTTGGCACATCGAGCAGCCAACTTTCAAGAATGCATCGTGTTAGTAGATAGCACACTTGACATGCTTGGTAAGAAGATTGAAGAAAAAAAATAGTGCATGTACAAGCACATCTGGGTACCCATGTACTATTCCCATAAATGCTAGCCCACCAAATGACTTGTTGGCTAATGCACGCCTAAAGAAAAAGGATATTGAAACAAAAGGTGCTAAACGAAAAAGAAATTGGCTTGAGATGAAACACAAGGCTAGGAAAAAGAGAGAAAACAAAACTACATCACAGTTCGAGGAAGAAGTATGTTTCTAAATAACCATTGTCATTTCAATGTTAATATTCTGCCCATTAATTCTCATAACCCTCAAATTTTCTTTCATTAGAAGAAACAAGAGGTTGGACAAGTTGAAGATGTTATAGTTTACAAGGTCAATATGAAGGAGTCTCAAGATTACAAGGACATCTTAGCTTTACTCAATTTTTCATGGTAATCTTGCCCATATAATTAGTCTAGAAATTTAGGGGATGGCAATTATTCTTATAAATACTTACTTATTTAATTCAATTTCCAGGGACCAATTACAGATGATCTATTTACTGGGTCGTGGTGAAGTGCTACTGTTTTTGGGCAACCATGTGCTCTTTGCTTGAATGAGAGCACAAACAAGCATGGTTTTGTGAAATTTGGCCATTCAGTTCAGTTTAGGTTCTAGTTGATCAATCAGTTTTTTCATGCATTTCAGAGATATACTTCCTGGGTTGGCATCTATTTTGTCAATGCACCTGCAATTTCTGTATGCATGCTCATTTACATTCAGCAGCCAAAGCAGGCATTATGACTTGTAAATCATTTTATTCTTGGAAGGACATGCTCACAAATTGTCAATAGCAGGTGCTATCCTCTTTAATTAACAACACCTATTATATGCTTTCAAATTGACAACCTTATATCACAACAGTTCAATTCAGTGCATTTCTATCAGTTATGTCCGATTTTGCACACACACTCTGTTTACTGGAACAATTCTTCAGCCAAAACAAACATTCAAGAAAGGAGGAACATTTTCCATACAAATCTGTTCAACTCTGCACATGTACAAGTACCACTCAAGTCGGACCAATTCTGCAAATGTAGAAGTACAAACTAGAACAGTAATTCAATCATAACATTCATTCAAAATGTTGTTGTAGCTTCTCTCTTTTTACTCTGAAAACATTCGTACATCAAGACACAATACAAGCAGCTGAGCATATGGCCCGCAGAAGCCTTGACGAGGCTGGCTTCGTGGCCTCGGCAGCTCGCCGGCGTCTACGGCGCCGGCTCCGCAGCTCCACGGCCTCGATAGCTCCGACGCATCACGCCCTGGACGAGGCAGCTGCTGGCTCCGCTTCCTCCACTGCTAGGCGCCCTAACATCTGGACGAAGCAGTGGTTGTCTGCCACCTCAACAGCTAGGCGGCGTCCCGTCCTCCCGGAGGTGCTCCTCCCCGTCGGTGAACCCTAAGGCGAGGCGAGAGTTCCTTTTTTTAATGAGATGAGAGATCAGGCGACGAATCGATGGGTGTCTGATACGTCTCCAACGTATCTATAATTTTTGATTGTTCCATACTATTATATTACCCGTTTTGGATGTTTATGGGCTTTACTTTACACTTTTATATCATTTTTGGGACTAACCTACTAACCAGAGGCCCAGCCCATATTACTGTTTTTTTTGCCTATTTCGGTGTTTCAAAGAAAAGGAATATCAAACGGAGTCCAAACGGAATGAAACCTTCGGGAACATGATTTTTGGAACAAACGTGATCCAGAGGACTTGGGGTGGAAGTCAAGAAACAAATGAGGCGGCCACGAGGGTGGAGGGCGGCCCCCTACTGGGCACGCCCCCTATCTCGTGGGCCCCACGGGAGTCCACCAACCTACTTCTTCCTCCTATATATACCCATGTACCCTGAAAACATCAGAGGCGACCACGAAAAACTATTTCCACCACCGTAACCTTCTGTATCCGCGAGATCCCATCTTGGAGCCTTCGTCGGCGCTCCACCGGAGGGGGAATCGATCACGGAGGGCCTCCGCATCATCTCGAAGGCCTCTCCGATGAGTCGTGAGTAGTTTACCACAGACCTTCGGGTCCATAGTTATTAGCTAGATAGCTTCTTCTCTCTCTTTGGATCTCAATACCATGTTCTCCTCGATCTTCTTGGAGATCTATTCGATGTAACTCTTTTTGTGGTGTGTTTGTCGAGATCTGATGAATTGTGGGTTTATGATCAAGTTTATCTATGAGAAATATTTGAATCTCCTCTGAATTCTTTTATGTGTGATTAAGTTATCTTTGCAAGTCTCTTCGAATTATCAGTTTGGTTTGGCCTACTAGATTGATCTTTCTTGCAATGGGAGAAGTGCTTAGCTTTGGGTTCAATCTTGCGGTGTCCTTTCCTAGTGACAGCAGGTGCAGCAAGGCACGTATTGTATTGTTGCCATCGAGGATAAAACGGTGGGGTTTATATCATATTGCATGAGTTTATCCCTCTACATCATGTCATCCTTCTTAATGCGTTACTCTGTTCTTTATGAACTTAATACTCTAGATGCATGCTGGATAGCGGCCGATGTGTGGATTAATAGTAGTAGATGCAGACAGGAGTCGGTCTACTTGTCACGGACGTGATGCCTATATACATGATCATGCCTAGATAATCTCATAATTATTCGCTTTTCTTTCAATTGCTCGACAGTAATTTGTTCACCCACCGTAATACTTATGCTATCTTGAGAGAAGCCACTAGTGAAACATATGGCCCCCGGGTCTATCTCTTATCATATAAGCTTTCAATCTACTTTTATTTGCATCTTTACTTTTCCAATCTATAACATAAAATACCAAAAATTGTTGGGGAACGTAGCAGAAATTCAAAATTTTCCTGTGAGTCACCAAGATCTATCTATGGAGAGACTAGCAACGAGAGAGAGGGGAGTGCATCTACATACCCTTGTAGATCGCTAAGCGGAAGCGTTCAAGAGAACGGGGTTGAGGGAGTCGTACTCATCGTGATCCAAATCACCGAAGATCCTAGTGCCGAACGGACGGCACCTCCGTGTTCAACACACGTGCAACCCGGTGACGTCTCCCATGCCTTGATCCAGCAAGGAGAGAGGGAGAGGTTGGGGAAGACTCCGTCCAGCAGCAGCACGACGGCGTGGTGGTGGTGGAGGAGCGCGGTACTCCAGTAGGGCATCGCCAAGCACTACGAGAGACGAGGAGGGAGAGGGGTAGGGCTGCGCCAGGGGAGGTGAAAACTCTTGTTCTTGGCAGCCCCAAAGCCCCCACTATTTCTAGGGGAAGGGGATAGGGGGCCGGCCCCCTCCAGATCCCATCTAGAGGGGAGGGGCGGCGGCCAGGAGGGGTGCCTTGCCCCCCAAGCAAGGTGGAGGCGCCCCCTTCCCTTAGGGTTTTAAACCCTAGGCGCCTTGGGCCCTGGTGGGGGGGCGCACCAGCCCACCTGGGTCTGGTCCCCTCCCACACTTGGCCCACGCAGCCCTCTAGGGCCGGTGGCCCCACCTGGTGGACCCACGGGACCCTCCCGGTGGTCCCGGTACATTACCAAAAGCACCCGAAACTTTTCCGGTGACCAAAACAGGACTTCCCATATATAAATCTTTACCTCCGGATCATTCTGGAACTCCTCGTGATGTCCGGTATCTCATACAGGACTCCGAACACATTCGATAACCACGTATATCTATTTCCTATAACCCTAGCGTCATCGAACCTTAAGTGTGTAGACCCTACGGGTTCGGGAACCATGCAGACATGACCGAGACAACTCTCCGGCCAATAACCAACAGCGGGATCTGGATACCCATGTTGGCTCCCACATGCTCCACAATGATCTCATCGGATGAACCATGATGTCAAGGATTCAATCAATCCCATATACAATTCCCTTTGTCTACCGATATAGTACTTGCCCGAGATTCGATCGTCGGTAATACCGATACCTTGTTCAATCTCGTTACCGGCAAGTCTCTTTACTCGTTCCATAACACATCATCCCGTCATCAACTCCTTGATCACATTGTGCACATTATGATGATGTCCTACCGAGTGGGCCCAGAGATACCTCTCCGTCACACGGAGTGACAAATCCCAGTCTCGATTCGTGCCAACCCAACAGACACTTTCGGAGATACCCGTAGTGCACCTTTATAGCCACCCAGTTACGTTGTGACGTTTGGCACACCCAAAGCATTCCTACGGTGTCCGGGAGTTGCACAATCTCATGGTCTAAGTAAAAGATACTTGACATTTAGAAAAGCTTTAGCATACGAACTACACGATCTTGTGCTAGGCTTAGGATTGGGTCTTGTCCATCACATCATTCTCCTAATGATGTGATCCCATTATCAATGACATCCAATGTCCATGGTCAGGAAACCATGACCATCTGTTGATCAACAAGCTAGTCAACTAGAGGCTCACTAGGGACATGTTGTGGTCTATGTATTCACACATGTATTACGGTTTCCGGTCAATACAATTATAGCATGAATAATAGACAATTATCATGAATAAGGAAATACAATAATAACCATTTTATTATTGCCTCTAGGGCATATTTCCAACAAAAATATATTTATCTTATCATATTATCTCTATCAGATCTCACTTTTGCAAGTGGCCTTGAAGGGATTGACAACCCCTTTATTGTGTTGGTTGCCAGTTCCTGTTTGTTTGTGTAGGTGTGTGGGACTTTTGAGGAGCCTCCTACTGGATTGATACCTTGGTTCTCAAAAACCGAGGGAAATACTTATGCTACTATTGCTGCATCACCCTTCCTCTTCAAGGAAAACCAACGCAAGCTCAAGACGTAGCAAGAAGGATTTCTGGCGCCGTTGCCGGGGAGGTCTTCGCTCAAGTCAAGACATACCAAGTACCCATCACAAACTCATCTCCCTCGCACTTACATTATTTTCCGTTTTCCTCTCCCCCACTTCACCCTTGTCGTTTTATTCGCCCTCTCTTTCCCAATCTCCTCTCTCTTTCGCTTGTCTTTTGTTTGCTCGTTGTCATGGCTAGTCCTCCTATCTTTGTTATTACTCCCGAACATGAAATTCTTAATTTTAAGCAAAGGGAGGGAGAAAATTTAAAAGATGCTTGGCATAGAATTTGCAATGCTCAAAATAAATCTACAAGGAAGCTTTCTACTTTCGTTCTTCTTCGCAATTTTTATGTAGGCATTACTCCTTGGAATAGATGCATTCTTGATACCATTACCGGAGGGGATTTCTTGAGTAGCCATACGTTTGATGCTTATAATGCTATGTTAGATTTGTTTGGCGCACCATCTCTTTTGGTTAATGGAAATGTTTTAACTTTGGAACATGTGATGCAAAGGCGTGAAATTATTGAAAATAAAGTTGCCACTGTTGAGTTGATTGAAAATTTGGATATAAAGATTCATAATCAAATTACCCAATATGGATCTAGGGTTGGAGTTACTTTGAATTTTTTAAAGAGAAAGAACCTATAGTTAATGAAAGAATAGATCTAGATTCTACGAGAATCGGTAAACTTGAGGATATCATTAAAAACTTAGGGTCGGCGTTTTCTTCCATGAAAAACACTCCAAATCCTCCTACAAAAACTGCCAAATTTATTTATGTTCCTAAAAATAAGGATGAATCTTCTAGTAAGGGAAATGCGGATCTCAAATCAATAAGTGTTCATCCCAATTGTCTCTCTATCATTAAGGAACCTTTTGCTACCAATGAATTTCTTGAATTCTTGCCTAAGGGTTTAATCATTGCTAAAAAGGGAGAAACCCCTAGAGATTATAAGTGCTCCATTGAGGAATTAGATGCCAAAGATGGCACTACTTAGATCTATCCTCGCTTTTATGCCTAGCTAGAGGCGTTAAACGATAGCGCTAGTTGGGAGGCAACCCAATTTTATCTTTGTTATTTGTTTTTGCTTCTGTTTAGTAATAAATTTATCATATACCTTCTGTTTAGATGTGTTTTTATGTTTTAGTTAGTGTTTGTGCCAAGTAGAACCTATAGGATAACCTATGGTAATAGTTAATTTGATTCTGCTGAAAAACAGAAACTTTACACGCACGAAAATAATTTTAGTAATTCACATAAATGTGCTTTTGCGTTGATTCTTTTTTCTGTAGATTAATAGACAAATTTCCCAGGACTTCCTATTTTTGTAGGAGTTTTAGAGTTCCAGAAGTTTTCGAGAGTTACAGATTGCTACAAGCTGTTCTGTTTTTGACAGATTCTGCCTTTTGTGTGTTGTTTGCTTGTTTTGATGCATCTATGGCTAGTATGTAAGGGTATGAACCATAGAGAAGTTGGAATAAAGTAGGTTTAACATAAATAAAGAATGAGTTCATTACAGTACCTTATGTGGTGGGTTTTCTTTCTTGCACTAACGGAGCTTATGAGATCTCCTGTTGAGTTTTGTGTTGTGAAGTTTTCAAATTTTGGGTAAAGATTTGATGGACTATGGAATGAGGAGTGGCAAGAGCCTAAGCTTGGGGATGCCCATGGCACCCCAAGATATTCAAGAATAGCCAAAAGCCTAAGCTTGGGGATGCCCCTGGAAGGCATCCCCTCTTTCGTCTTCGTTTATCGGTAACTTTACTTGGAGCTATATTTTTATTGGCCACATGATATGTGTTTTGCTTGGAGCGTCTTGTATGATATTAGTCTTTGCTTTTTAGTTTACCACAATCATACTTGTTGTACACACCTTTTGGGAGAATCTCACTTGATTGGAATTTATTAGAATAATACTCTATGTGCTTCACTTATATCTTTTGAGCTAGATAGTTTTTGCTCTAGTGCTTCACTTATATCTTTTAGAGCACGGCGGTGGCTTAATTTTGTAGAAATTGTTAGTATCTCATGCTTCACTTATATTATTTTGAGAGTCTCTTAGAACAGCATGGTATTTGTTATGGTTATAAAATTGGTCCTAGAATGATGGGCATCCAAGTTGGGTATAATAAAAACTATCATAGAAAGTGAATTGGATGCTATGATCAATTTGATGCTTGATAATTGTTTTGAGATATAGAGGTGGTGATATTAGAGTCATGCTAGTTGGGTGACTATGAATTTAAAGAATACTTGTGTTGAAGTTTGTGATTTCCGTAGCATGCATGTATGGTGAACCGCTTTGTGATGAAGTTGGAGCACAATTTTTTTATCGATTGTCTTCCTTATGAGTGGCGGTCGGGGACGAGCGATGGTCTTTTCCTACCAATCTATCCCCCTAGGAGCATGCGCGTAATACTTTGTTTTTGATGACTTGTAGATTTTTGTAATAAGTATATGAATTCTTCATGACTAATGTTGAGTCCATGGATTATACACACTCTCACCCTTCCACCATTGCTAGCCTCTCTTGTGCCGCGCAACTTTCGCTGGTACCATACACCCACCATATACCTTCCTCAAAACAGCCACCATACCTACCTATTATGGCATTTCCATAGCCATTCCGAGATATATTGCCATGCAACTTTCCACCGTTCCGTTCATATGACACACGTCATCATTGTCATATTGCTCTTTGCATGATCATGTAGTTTACATCGTATTTGTGGCAAAGCCACCATGCATAATTTTCATACATGTCACTCTTGATTCATTGCATATCCCGGTACACCGCTGGAGGCATTCATATAGAGTCATATCTTGTTCTAGTTTTGAGTTGTAATTCTTGAGTTATAAGTAAGTAAAAGTGTGATGATCTTCATTATTAGAGCATTGTCCCAGTGAGGAAAGGATGATGGAGACTATGATTCCCCCCACAAGTCAGGATGAGACTTCGGACTTTATAAAAAAAAGGAAAGGCCAAATAAAAAAAGAAGGGCCCGAAAAGAAAAGAAAAAAGAAAAAAAGAAAAAAAGAAAAAAAATGAAATGAGAGAAAAAGAGAGAAGGGACAATGCTACTATCCTTTTTACCACACTTGTGCTTCAAAGTAGCACCATGATCTTCATGATAGAGAGTCTCCTATGTTGTCACTTTCATATACTAGTGGGAAATTTTTCATTATAGAACTTGACTTGTATGTTCCAATGATGGGCTTCCTCAAAGTGCCCTAGGTCTTCATGAGCAAGCGAGTTGGATGCACACCCACTTAGTTCCTTTTGTTGAGCTTTCGTACATTTATAGCTCTAGTGCATCCTTTGCATGGCAATCCCTACTCATTCACATTGATATCTATTAATGGGCATCTCCATAGCCCGTTGATATGCCTAGTTGATGTGAGACTATCTTCTCCTTTTTTGTCTTCTCCACAACCACCATTCTATTCCACATATAGTGTTATGTCCATGGCTCACGCTCATGTATTGCGTGAAAGTTGAAAAAGTTTGAGATTACTAAAGTATGAAACAATTGCTTGGCTTGTCATCGGGGTTGTGCATGATTAAATACTTTGTGTGATGAAGATAGAGCAACAACCAGACTATATGATTTTGTAGGGATAACTTTCTTTAGCCATGTTATTTTGAGAAGACATGATTGCTTTGATTAGTATGCTTGAAGTATTACTATTTCTTATGTCAATATGAACTTTTATTTTGAATCATTTGGATCTGAACATTCATGCCACAATAAAGAAAATTACATTGAGAATTATGCTAGGTAGCATTCAACATAAAAAATTCTATTTTTATCATTTACCTACTCGAGGACGAGCAGGAATTAAGCTTGGGAATGCTTGATATGTCTCCAACGTATTTATAATTTTTTATTGTTCCATGCTATTATATTACCCGTTTTGGATGTCTATGGGCTTTACTTTACACTTTTATATCATTTTTGGGACTAACACTAACCGGAGGCCCAACCCGTATTACTGCTTTTTTGCCTATTTCAGTGTTTCGAAGAAAAGGAATATCAAACGGAGTCCAAATGGAATGAAACCTTCGGGAGCGTGATTTTTTGGAACAAACGTGATCCAGAGGACTTGGAGTGAAAGTCAAGAAAAAAATGAGGCGACCACGAGGGTGGAGGGCGCCCCCCCCCCTACTGGGCGCGCTCTCTATCTCGTGGGCCCCACGGGAGTCCACCGACCTACTTCCTCCTCCTATATATACCCATGTACCTCGAAAACATCAGAGGCGACCATGAAAAACTATTTCCACCACCGTAACCTTCTGTATCCGCGAGATCCCATCTTGGAGCCTTCGTCGGCGCTCCACCGGAGGGGAATAGATCACGGAGGGCCTCTACATCATCTCCAAGGCCTCTCTGATGAGTTGTGAGTAGTTTACCACAGACCTTCGGGTCCATAGTTATTAGCTAGATGGCTTCTTCTCTCTCTTTGGATCTCAATACCATGTTCTTCTCGATCTTCTTGGAGATCTATTCGATGTAACTCTTTTTGTGGTGTGTTTGTCGAGATCCGATGAATTATGGGTTTATGATTAAGTTTATCTATGAGAAATATTTGAATATCCTCTGAATTCTTTTATGTGTGATGAAGTTATCTTTGCAAGTCTCTTCGAATTATCAGTTTGGTTTGGCCTACTGGTTGATCTTTCTTGCAATGGGAGAAGTGCTTAGCTTTGGGTTCAATCTTGCGGTGTCCTTTCCCAGTGACAGCAGGGGCATCAAGGCACGTATTGTATTGTTGCCATCGAGGATAAAAAGATGGGGTTTATATCATATTGCATGAGTTTATCCCTCTACATCATGTCATCTTTCTTAATGCGTTACTCTGTTCTTTATGAACTTAATACTCTAGATGCATGCTGGATAGCGGTCGATGTGTGGAGTAATAGTAGTAGATGCAGCCAGGAGTCGATCTACTTGTCACGGACGTGATGCCTATATACATGATCATGCCTAGATAATCTCATAATTATTTGCTTTTCTATCAATTGCTCGACAGTAATTTGTTCACCCACCGTAATACTTATGCTATCTTGAGAGAAGCCACTAGTGAAACCTATGGCCCCCGGGTCTATCTCTTATCATATAAGCTTTCAATCTACTTTCATTTGCATCTTTACTTTTCTAACCTATATCATAAAATACCAAAAATATATTTATCTTATCATATTATCTCTATCAGATCTCACTTTCGCAAGTGGCCTTGAAGGGATTGGCAACCCCTTTATTGCGTTGGTTGTGAGTTCTTATTTGTTTGTGTAGGTGTGTGGGACTTTTGAGGAGCCTCCTACTGGATTGATACCTTGGTTCTCAAAAACTGAGGGAAATACTTATGCTACTATTGTTGCATCACCCTTTCCTCTTCAAGGAAAACCAACGCAAGCTCAAGACATAGCAGTGTCGTCCTATTGGGCCGGAAGGGCTGCTTGTTTTCGTGTGGATACGAACGAAAGAGAAGGAAAGAGCTCACCTCACACGAGTCGTCAGATCGTCAATGGACGGCGCAACACGTACTACTTCCCTCGGTAGTAAATCGATCTAAGTCAAAGGATCTCGTTCCCAAGTAAGAGGCGGCGGAGAAGTGATGCGCGGGGAACCGGATCCTCTAACATTCACAAGAAATGTTAGAGAAGTTACAGTACCCTAACTTTTCTTCTTTCTATCCATACGATTAAGCTAAAATTACTTAAATTCATTTATAAATTGATGATCTACTATGTACATTTATAGTAACTACATACAAACATCTACGGTAAGTATCAACAGTAAACAACCTGCTAACAGTTCCTAACTTTTCTTCTTGAATTTACACTAGAATAGCACTCTAGCATGGTGACTTTCCTTGTGAATGTTAGAGGATCCGGTTTTGATGCGTGGTGCATGAGTCGCAGTGCTCGCTCTGGTGCGGCTTGCTGGTCGGCCGGCCGCAAGGGCTCGCGGTGCGTGCCTGGCTCGAGCCCTGATCCCTATAGAGTGGGGCAAGGCGGATGGGGTGCTAGCGAGCGGCGGGCTGTGCGGGACATGGCAGCAGGGCGTCACAACGGAGGCAAAGCCATGACGGGAGTCGAGGAGTAGGGAGCGCGGCGCGGAAGTGAGGCCAACTCCACCGCGCGACCCCATCCTGTCCGGCCCCGTCCGTATTGGGTAAAAGGGACAAACCGGGCGGCCCAGCGCGCGGGAGCAAATGGACTTTTGTCCGTTTTGTGTCCGCTTTCGACCCATCCCCGACCCAAGTTTGCGCCGGTTTTGGGGTGAAACGAACAGCGCGCGGACGGGCGGGACGCGCGCGCTTGGGCGCCCCTGGCCTGCCTGTCGGTGACACAAAGCAAAACCTCCCCGCGACCCCTTTGGCGCCATCCCCCCAAACCCTCCCACGTCCCGCCCGTCCCACTACCTCCCTCGTCCATGGCCGACGCCCAGCCGAACTACGGCGGGCTGGCCACCGACCCACCCAGAATGGCCAAGAAGAAGAAGGGCAAGGCGCCAAGGAAGCCGCGGTCGGAGGGCACGCCGAAGGAGATCGCCAAGTTGGATGCGGAATCGGCAAAGAGGAGGAGTTGGAGGGCGGTCGCCAAGGACAACATCGCCGCGGCCAAGAGAGCCGACGACCGTGCTGCGATTGAGGTCGCGCGGCGCAAGGCCGATGTGGAGGAGAAGGAGGCTGAGGGAGTCCCGGATTAGGGGGTGTCCGGATGACCGGACTATGACCTTTGGCCGGACTCCTGGACTATGAGGATACAAAATTGAAGACTTCGTCCCGTGTCCGGATGGGACTTTCCTTGGCGTGGAAGGCAAGCTTGGCGATACGGATATGTAGATCTCCTCCCATTGTAACCGACTCTGTGTAACCCTATATAAACCGGAGGGTTTTAGTCCGTAGGACGAACAACAATCATACCATAGGCTAGCTTCTAGGGTTTAGCCTCTCTGATCTTGCGGTAGATCTACTCTTGTACTACCCATATCATCAATATTAATCAAGCAGGAGTAGGGTTTTACCTCCATCGAGAGGGCCCGAGCCTGGGTAAAAACATCGTGTCCCTTGTCTCCTGTTACCATCCGCCTAGACGCACAGTTCAAGACCCCCTACCCGAGATCCACCGGTTTTGACACCGACATTGGTGCTTTCATTGAGAGTTCCTCTGTGTCGTCACCTTCAGGCCCGATGGCTCCTCCGATCATCAACAACGATCCGGTCCAGGGTGAGACTTTTCTCCCCGGACAGATCTTCGTATTCGGTGGCTTTTCACCGCGGGCCAATTCGCTTGGCCATCTGGAGCAGATCAAAAGCTACGCCCCTGGCCATCAGGTCAGGTTTGGAAGTTTGAACTACACGGCTGACATCCGCGGAGACTTGATCTTCGACGGGTTCGAGCCACAGCCGAGCGCGCCGCGCTGTCACGATGGGCATAATCTAGCTCTGTCGCCGGACGGTGCCCAGGAAGTCGCCCCAGTGTCCGCTCCGACCCTTAGCTCGGAGCCGACTGCGCCAATCGAGGACGGGTGGCTGGACACCGCCTCGGGGGCTGCAATCTCTACGGCGATCGAGCCGAACACCAGCCTTGTCCTTCACGAAGCTCGTGACTCCAAGGTGCCAGACTCCTTTCCGGACTCCGAGCCTTCCGCACCCCTACCGATCGAACCCGATTGGGCGTTGATCATGGAGTTCACCACTGCGGACATCTTTCAGCACTCGCCCTTTGGCGACATTCTGAATTCACTACAGTCTCTCTCTTTATCAGGAGAGCCCTGGCCGGACTATGGTCAGCAAGGTTGGGATGCGGACGATGAAGAAATTCGAAGCCCACCCACCACCCACTTCGTAGCCACTGTCGATGATTTAATCGACATGCTCGACTTCGACTCCGAAGACATCGATGGTATGGACGCCGATGAAGGAGATGACCAAGAACCAGCGCCTATAGGGCATTGGAAAGCCACCTCGTCATACGACATATACATGGTGGACACCCCAAAAGAAGGGAACAGCGATGGAACAACGGAGGATGACCCCTCCAAGAAACAGCCTAAGCGCTGGCGTCAGCGGCGCCGCTCTAAATCCCGCCAAAGCAAAAACGGTGATTTCGGCACGGGAGATAATAACACCCCGGACAGTGCCGAAGACAACCCCCTCCAGCAGGATTTAGCACAGGAGGATGGAGAAGTCAGCCCTCATGAGAGAGCGGCAGACAGAGAGGTCGAGGACGATAATTACATGCCTCCCTCCGAAGACGAGGCAAGCCTCGACGACGACGAATTTGTCGTGCCTGAGGATCCCGTCGAACAAGAGCGTTTCAAACGCAGGCTTATGGCCATGGCAAGCAGCCTCAAGAAAAAACAACAGCAGCTTAGAGATGACCAAGACTTGCTAGCCGACAGATGGACTGAAGTCCTTGCGGCCGAAGAGTACGAACTCGAACGCCCCTCCAAGAGCTACCCAAAGCGCAGGCTGCTACCCCAATTAGAGGAGGAAGCAACTAAACCTACATCACCAGCACATGACGCGGCCGACCGGCCACCTCGTGGCCGCGATAGAGAGGCCTCTCGGCCATCAATTCAAGCCGCACCCCGTCACCACTCAAAAAGTACCAAGGCACGGGGAAATGCGCCAGACCTGCGAGACATATTAGAGGACAAGGCAAGGCAAACAAGATCGATATACGGATCGTGTGGGTACCCCACGACACATGACGATAACCGTCACGCCGGATATGGCAAATACGGCCAGGCCGAGCACATCAGATAAAGCTCATCTGGGCTACGTCGTGATATAGCGCAGTATAGAGGCGCCGCACACCCACTATGCTTCACAGATGAAGTAATGGATCATCAAATCCCCGAGGGTTTGAAACCCGTAAACATCGAATCATACGATGGCACAACAGATCCCATGGTATGGATCGAGGATTATCTCCTTCATATTCACATGGCCCGCGGTGATGATCTACACGCTATAAAATACCTCCCACTCAAGCTTAAAGGACTAGCTCGGCATTGGCTTAACAGCTTGCCGGTAGAGTCAATTTCCAGGGCACTTATGTGCAACCACCAGACGCCGATGACCTAAGCCACATAATTCAGCAGCCAGAGGAATCGGCCAGACAATTCTGGACATGGTTCCTAACCAAGAAAAATCAAATAGTCGACGGTCCGGACGCACAGGCCCTCGCAGCCTTCAAGCGTAACATCCAAGACGAATGGCTTGCCCGGCACCTAGGACAGGAAAAGCCGAAATCCATGGCAGCCCTCACAACACTCATGACCCACTTTTGCGCGGGAGAAGACAGCTGGCTAGCTAGCAGTAATAATATGACCAAGAGCCCTGGTAATTCGGATACCAAGGACAACAATGGCAGGTCGCGTCACAACAAGCACAAGCTCCGCATTAACGGCGACAATGCTGAGGATACGGCAGTTAATGCCGGATTCAGAGGCTCTAAACCCGGTCAACGGAAAAAGCCATTCAAAAGAAATACTCCGGGCCCGTCTAGTTTGGACCGAATACTTGATCGCTCGTGCCAGATACATGGCACCCCCGAAACACCAGCCAATCACACCAACAGGGATTGTTGGGTGTTCAAGCAAGCAGGAAAATTAAGTGCCGAAAACAAAGACAAGGGGTTGCATAGCGATGACGAGGAGGAGCCCCGGCCGCCAAACAACAGGGGACAGAAGGGCTTTCCCCCACAAGTGCGAATGGTGAACATGATATACGCAACCCACATCCCCAAAAGGGAGCGGAAGCGTGCACTCAGGGACGTATATGCGTTGGAGCCAGTTGCCCCAAAGTTCAACCCATGGTCCTCCTGCCTGATGACTTTTGATCAAAGGGACCACCCCACTGGCATCCGCCACGGCGGATTCGCCGCATTGGTTCTAGACCCAATCATTGACAGATTTCACCTCACTAGAGTCCTCATGGACGGCGGCAGCAGCCTGAACCTGCTATATCAGGATACAGTGCAAAAAATGGGCATAGATCCCTCAAGGATTAAACCCACAAAGACGACCTTTAAAGGCGTCATACCGGGTGTAGAGGCCAACTGTACATGCTCAGTTACACTCGAAGTGGTCTTCAGATCCCCGGATAATTTCCAAAGCGAGGAGTTAATCTTCGATATAGTCCCGTTCCGCAGTGGCTATCACGCCCTGCTCAGACGAACCGCATTTGCAAAGTTCAATGCGATGCCGCACTACGCATACCTCAAGCTCAAGATGCCAGGCCCTCGAGGAGTCATTACGGTCAATGGAAACACCGAACGCTCTCTCCGAACGGAGGAGCATATGGCGGCTCTCGCGGCGGAAGTACAAAGTAGCCTCTCAAGGCAATTCTCCAGTCCGGCTACTAAACGTCCGGACACCGTCAAGCGCGCCCGGAGTAACCTACAAAAAGACCGCCTGGCACGTTCCGAGCAAGCATAGCAGTGCGGCACCAACCCCAGCCCTCGCAAAATTGCGAAACCAGTACTACGCGTACATAACTATGCCCTGGAAATACCATGGGCATATGGGGAGGGGCACAACCACGGCACGCCCAAAATGCGGCTCAACGCACTAGGGGCTCCAGATTTTGTCATTTCTTTTTTCTTACTTTCAGGACTCCATTCTTCGGAAGGCCTGTCCGGCAGCACAATCGCCGAACACACGATGCAACAGCCAGGGAGGCAGCAAGCTACGTCGGATGTCCAGGTGGTCTCTATAACGAGCTAAATACCTGTCTTACATAAAGTCTCGCAGCTTGCCCCTGGAGGGGGGGCATGTCTAATAATCCCATCTCTTTCTTATCGCACTATTTGTATCGCTCTGCTTTCACAACAGCCTTTTAATAAACAATACATAGCTCTTGTCTATTATTGCATTCATTTTTTATGTAAAATATGTTCAGTTATGATATTATGCAACTGTACGCTTTGGTACGGCCAATACACCAAGGGCTTAAGTACCCCATAATATGGTGTGAGAAGTCCAAACACTCCCACGAGTGCGGCACCCCGAACTTATAGCATTATATGCATCAGCTCCGAATCATGTCTTGGGTCAATAGTTGGGTTTGCCCGACTCCCATGTTTTGGTACCTTACGTTCCGCTATATCGGCTAAGGTAGCGCTGGAAGAACTACTGCGATTGTGCCCCAGTTGAGCTGGGTTAAGCACCTCAGTAGAGAAAGCTAAAACTGACCGTCATGATAGGGCAAGAGCCGGTCGCTGTTCGAGAGGTTTTCGAGTCCCTAAAGACTTAAGCCGCTTAGAGCGAGGAGCTCGCTTTGTCCGGCCTAGGCGTGGATAGCGCCCCAAACTCGGTCTTCCGAATACTAGGGGCTTCGCCGAAATTTAAAATTATAGAATTCTATGGCTAAGTGAGAGTGATAAACCATTATAGTCCGATTGCCTTGTTCGTTGTGCTGAGCGCCTCCCTTGAAGGACCCAAGAATGGGAACAAGAGCGCTCAGGTTTATCCCGAACACCCCAGCAATCGTGGCATGGGGGTAGAAGCCGACGACTCGCATCTCTTAGATTTAATAAACGGCCGCACAGAAGGTAATATTTTAAATTCAACAAGCGTTGCTTAGCGCATATGAATAAGTTTTCAGCGCACAGATAAACTCGAGCGAGTTTACTCAAAAATTACATCTTTGGAACATTCATTCGCCACAAGGCGGGAACCCTTCAGGACGCCCTCATAATACATCTCGGGCCTACGATGCTCCTTCCCCTCCGGTGGCCCATCTGTCACCAGCTTCTCAGCATCCAGCTTGCCCCAGTGTACTTTAGCACGGGCAAGGGCCCTACGGGCGCCTTCGATGCATACGGAGCGCTTGATGACTTCAAGCCGTGGACAGGCATCCACCAGCCGCCTCACCAACCCAAAGTAGCTCCCAGGCAGGACCTCCCCAGGCCACAGCCGACCTATAAGGCCCTTCATGGCCTGTTCGGCTACCTTATGGAGCTCGACCAGCTGCTTCAGCTGGTCACTCAAGGGCACCGGGTGTCCGGCCTCAACATACTGGGACCAGAACACCTTCTCCGTCGAGCTCCCTTCTTCGGCTCGGTAGAATGCGGCGGTGTCGGACACACTGCGGGGCAGCTCTGCGAATGCTCCTGGAGAGCTCCGGATTCGGGTAAGTAACAAGTAATTCACTTTCACGTGTTTGCTTTGCACAAAGAATGCCTTACCCGCCGCTATCTTCTTCATCGCCTCAATTTCCTGGAGGGTCTTTTGGGCTTCGGCCTTGGCAGATTTGGCGCTCTCAAGGGCCGAGGCAAGCTCGGACTCTCGAGTCTTTGAGTCAAGCTCCAATCTCTTGTGTTTCTTCACAAGAGCATGGAGCTCTTGCCGCACCTCCGCCACCCGCGCCTCCTGCTTTTCTCGCTCGGTGCGCTCCACGGCCGCATTGTCTTCGGCCTTGGACAGCGCTTCCTTCAGGGTCGCCACCTCGGTTGTGGCCCCTGTAATACTCACGTTGGTCCTGTCATTTTTTGCAACCAGGTATTTTTTATATACTTACATAAGGTACTACTTACCTTCCTTGTCCTCGAGCTGCTTCTTGGCAAGGTCGAGCTCGTTCTCGGACCGCTCGAGGCTCTGCTTCAATGCATCGACCTCCGCAGTCAGTGCGGCAGAGGTCAGCAGCGTAGCCTGCATTCCCATATTGACATATTTATGTTAGACTCCTGCGTATATCTTTTTAGATCCTCAGTCCGACTTTTCTTTCCGAACACCAAACTGAGCATCAGGGGCTACTGTCTATGCGGTAATATTTTTACATGTCTTCAATAATACCTCAAAGCCTGTTAGAAGGCTGGCACAGGCTTCTGTCAGCCCGCTCTTGGTGGACTGAACCTTCTGGATCACCGCACTCATAATAGTGTGGTGCTCCTCGTCGATGGAGGCGCTGTTAACCACCTCCAGCAAATTGTCCGGTGCCTCCGGTTGGACAGAGGCCACCGGCGTTGTAGGCTTGCCCTTCTTACGAGGGGGCCGCCTGCCGGACTCCGGAACCACTAAAGGTTCCGGTGCGGTGTCCGGCCCAGGGCCGGACTTAGATCCCTCTGGGGTTTTATCCCCTTTGCGCCTGGAGTCCGGAAGATCGCCTTGCGGCGCCTTCGGGGCTACCTCCTCCTGGCTTGGCCCCTTTTAGGACTCCACCTCAGCATCGTCCGTGGGGCGAGGGGAGATAGCAGTCGAGAGTGAAAGACTATTCACATCCGATGAATCCAGGGATCCGCTCGACGAAGCGTTGAGCTAGGCCTTGGGCGGACTGCATGATTATGTTCAGCGTTAGAAGATACCGTGCACTAAAGGAACGCCATGAGTTATTCTGGTATCTGGATACTTATGATTTCGCCAGGGGCTTGGCCCTGGATGGCCACTCCTCTCCGCCGTTGTCGGCGCTGGTGGAGTAGTCAGGAAGAAGGGTCTTTCCCTTCTTGGACCCTCCGGCCTCCCCAGTTGGGGCGGCCTTTCTCTTCTTTCCTCCCCCGATGGAGGGGGAGAGGCTTCTTCTTCCTCCTCGTCGTCTTCGGGGGAGGAGTGCGCTTCGGGGTCGTCGGGTGATGAATCCGACACCACCAGGCGCCGTGAGCTCTTTCGAGTTCCCATGGCCTTCTTCTTGGCCTTCTTCTCCGGCACCACGTGAGGTGCCGGGACCAGCAGCTTCGCCAAGCGGGCATCTGCTGGGCCTTCAGGAAACGGAGCCGGACAGTCGGTCTGTCCGGACGTCTTCTTCCAGTCCTGTCAAAGGAGCGGGAGCTTAGATCCCGCATAGACTCAAACTATGAAAAACAAGTATCCTATAAAGGGTAAAACAAGCTTACCGCGCTGGCTTGGCGCTTCGCGCAGAATCCGCGATCCTCGGTAATGGGAGGGGAAACCTCGGAGCCCTTGAATAGCACCTTCCAGGCATCCTCGTGCATTGTGTCAAAGAGCCTGGACAGGGTTTGGTGCTGGGCCGGGTCGAACTCCCACAAGTTAAAAGCCTGTCCTTGACACGGGAGGATCCGACGGAAGAGCATGACCTGGACTACGTTGACAAGTTTAACCTTCTTGTCCACCAGGTTTTGGACGCAGGTTTGGAGTCCGGTCACCTCTTCTGAAATACCCCACGATAGGCCCTTCTCTTTCTAAGAGGTGAGCCGTGTGGGGATGCCAGATCGAAATTCAGGGGCCGCTGCCCATTCAGGGTCGCGCGGCTCGGTGATGTAGAACCACCCCGATTGCCACCCTATGATGGTTTCCACAAAGGAGCCCTCGAGCCATGTAACGCTGGGCATCTTGCCCACCATGGCGCCTCCGCACTCCGCTTGCCGGCCGCCCACTACCTTCGGCTTGACATTGAAGGTCTTTAGCCATAAGCCGAAGTGGGGCTTGATGCGGAGGAAGACCTCGCACACGACGATAAACGCCGAGATGTTGAGGATGAAGTTCGGGGCCAGATCGTGGAAATCCAGGCCGTAGTAGAACATGAGCCCCCGGACAAATGGGTGGAGTGGGAAGCCCAGTCCACGGAGGAAATGGGGGAGGAACACCACCCTCTCATGGGGCCTGGGGGTGGGGATGAGCTGCCCCTCATCTGGGAGCCGGTGCGCAATGTCGTTGGACAAGTATCCGGCCTTCCTCAACTTTTTGATGTGCCCCTCCGTGATGGAGGAGGCCATCCACCTGCCTCCCGCTCCGGACATGGCTGGAGAAGGTTGAGGTGGGAAGTGCGGACTTGGGCGCTGGAGCTCGAGTGCGCGGAAATGGATAAGCAAAGGAGGAAGAAGGCGTAGATGGAAAAGGTGGATCCTTATCCCCTTATATGGGCGGACGAAACTATGTGCCCCCGCCAGCATGGTAAAACTCCCTTATCTCCCAAGCGCCGTGATTAATGGCACGGTTGGGTTACCCACGCCCGTATTGATGAGAATCCCGGAATAAGGGGACACGATCTCTGCTTCGACAAGACGTGCCAAGGAAACCGCCTCGCTAAGCGCGCTGAGGTGGGACAGTAAAACGATTCGAATAAAGGCTTGGCCGTGGCATGATGTCACGCTGCGGAATACGTCAGCAGATTAGATTTGTACAAATATTATTCTCTCTACGGTGGTATGTGGAACTTATTTTGCAGAGCCGGACACTATCCTTGTGTTCAAAATCTTCTATGAAGTATTCGGAGGAGGAACCCGCCTTGCAATGCCGAAGACAATCTGCACGCCGGACTCGTCATCATTGAAGCCTGGTTCAGGGGCTACTGAGGGAGTCCCGGATTAGGGGGTGTCCGGATGACCGGACTATGACCTTTGGCCGGACTCCTGGACTATGAAGATACAAAATTGAAGACTTCGTCCCATGTCCGGATGGGACTTTCCTTGGCGATACAGATATGTAGATCTCCTCCCATTGTAACCGACTCTGTGTAACCCTAGCACTCTCCGGTGTCTATATAAACTGGAGGGTTTTAGCCCGTAGGACAAACAACAATCATACCATAGGCTAGCTTCTAGGGTTTAGCCTCTCTGATCTCGCGGTAGATCTACTCTTGTACTACCCATATCATCAATATTAATCAAGTAGGAGTAGGGTTTTACCTCCATCGAGAGGGCCCGAACCTGGGTAAAAACATCGTGTCCCTTGTCTCCTGTTACCATCCGCCTAGACGCACAGTTCAGACCCCCCTACCCAAGATCCGCCGGTTTTGACACCGACAGAGGCCATCGTCAGCAAAGCGCACGCCTTCTCATGGCTGGCATTTGTCGTCCTGCCGGTTTCTCCAGAGCGGCCGTCGGTCCGGCGAGCACAGGGTCGTCGGTCGCCCGGCCTTCGCACTGCCAGTCGCCCACGTCGCGGACCACGCCAATGTCGCCCGGCTTTCCCCCGCCAAGGCACGACGGACATACCCGTTTCTCGGGGTCGCCGGACGTGAACGTGATCCCGCCGTCCACCCCGCGCATGGTGGCCGTCATCGACCTCAACGTCACCCCTGGGTCCAGCAGCGGCGGCTGGTCGGCCGTTGAGATGCAAAGAAAGCAAGCACATCCGCCGTTTACGGGCACCATGTCGTTCCCCGGCGTCTTGTTCGATGGAATGCCAACACCAACGGCACCGGTCGACGACCCCTACTACGACCAGTTCATGGAGGAAGTGACCTACGAGGGTGGGCATGTCCCTGTCTACGACCCCGAGGAGACCCAAAGTCAGGATGGCCGCTGCCAGTTCACTGCCGATGAAGAGGCCGACGACCGTGCTGACTACGACCATGGTGACTCGTGGCATGAGGACCATGACATCTATGTCGAAGGTGATGGTGATGAAAAAGAAGGCAATGACATGGATATTAGTGGCGAGCCATTGTTCATAGACGAGCTCACCCAAAGAGCGGAAGCATAAAATAGGAGGAAGAGCATTCGCATCGGTTCATATACACAAGATGAGGACAAGTTGATTTGCCAATGTTGGATGGGGATTAGCCAAGATCCGAGGACAGACGCGCAACAAAAGGGCATAGTTTTTTGGACGAGAGTCCACAAAATTTTCCATGAAAGGAAGATGTTTGAGCCCTACCAAATCACAAGCAACCGTGGCATCAGCTCGATTCAAAAGAGGTGGTTGTTCATCCAAAAAGAGTGCAACAAATATTGTGCCGCATTTGAGAGCGTTGAAGCACGGCCCGTGAGTGGTCTCGGCATTGGGGAATGGTATGCTCTCCTCATCCTAGTCCTTTCCTTGCTACGGCCAAGTGTTCGACCTTGTATATGTTTGCATGCCAATTCTTATTGATCTTGTGGTGTAGGCATTTCAATCTTTGGAAGCATTCAAGGCCCGGCACAACTCTTACGCACTGTTGGACGATCATCAACAATTGTCCTAAGTTCAAGGATCAATACCGTGAGCTTCAAAGGAAGAGAGGCAAGAAGACGGCCAAGTTAGCCGGAGGTGGGGATGGCGAGGCGTCCAAGAGGCCGAGGGGCAAGACCAACTCCAAGGTGGACGACATACGTGATGCCTCATCCATGGCCTTGCATGAGACCTTGCATGGCATGATGTCTCAAAAGGATGTGAGGGATGAGAAGAAGCGGCAAAGCAAGGACGAGCAAATGAAGCAATACCTAGAGCTTCAAAGGCAGAAGCTTGAGATGGAGGAGGCGGCCAAGAGACGGAAGATCGACATGGAGGAGGCGGCGCGGCAAAGGCAGCTCGACATCGAGGCCGAGAACGTCAAGGCCAGGCAGAGGCAGCTCGACATCGAGGCCACCAATGCTGCAACCAAAGCGAAGGAGGTCGCCCTTGCGATCATGAGCGTGGACTTGACCAAGATGAGCGACAAGACGAGGAGCTGGTTCAAGGCCAGGCAGAAGGAGATGTTCGACGCCGACGACCTGAACTAGGTCGTCCGATCGGCCGTGGCCATTCTTTTTTGGAGGCTGGCATGGGTGCCGCCTGCTGGGCCGCTGGCTGTGTGCCGGCGAGAACCTGATTCATTTTGAAGGCCGGCTGTGTTGCCGGCCGCTGGCTGTGTTGCCGGCGAACAAAACTATTGATTTTGGAGGCCGACTGTGTTACCGGCGAGGACGTGTAGGCCGCTGGCTTTGTTGCCGGACGTGAACTAGGACCGCTGGCATGAACTAGGCCGACCGCTAGTATTTGAAACGTTCTTATTTGAAAATGAAGGCGGACAGGATGGAGTAAAAGGATGCGGCCGCGCGCTGGACGCACGGCCATCGCATCCCAGGACAGGCCCGGACACGACCCCATCGCCCTGCCCAAACGGATATAATCCGGACAAAACGAACGTCCGTTTGGGGTCGCGCGGTGGAGTTGGCCTGGGAGAGAGGATGGGATGGCTGCCCGAGGGAAGGGATGGTGGTGATGGCGGAGGACTAGTCAACGCACAACGAGCGGGCCCCACCTGTCATATGTGATGGGTTCTTCCGTTCATGCATTTCACTCCATCTGCAAGTGACCAAACACGGCCGATATATCTCCCGAACCCAACCGCAGAGGCAGCATCAATCAAACCCTCACTTCCAACAATCCGGCGTTACTTCCCCTTTCTCCCTCTTCCCCTCCACCTTCCTTCGCTCCTCACCGAACAGACCGTCCTCATGGCAACAGAACCTCTGCAGTGCAAGGTACCTCTCCCAAACCCAGCACTGTCACTCTCGCTCGCCGTGTTGTTACTCGAGTCTTACCCTCCAGGCCTCCTTGATTTCTCGGCGTGCAGACTCTGGTGCTCCGGGTGTCCATCCACTGCGAGGGATGCAAGAAGAAGGTGAAGAAAGTGCTGCAGGGCGTCGATGGTGTGTCGTCGGCTCTCCAACATTTTCACTCTGTCTTCACTTGTCCATCTATTTTGCTTGCTCCTGTGAAAGGGATTTTCCTCTCATTCCATAGATTCGCCTTTTTCTGAAGGCGTGTACAGATGCGACATCGACGCCCGGAGCAACAAGGTGACGGTCGCCGTCACCGGGAACGTCAGCGCCGACGCTCTGCTGAAGAGGCTCCGCAGGTCGGGCAAGCACGCCCAGCAGTGGCCGGAGCAGCAGCAGCAGCAACTGGCCGTAGGAACCCAGAGACCCGGAGAAACCAAGAACGACGCCATCCAGCCAGACAAGCCCGGTGGCACTGGCACCGCCCACAAGCCGGCGTCCGGCGACGCGGCGACAAGCGCCGCAGAGCAGAGCAACTCCAAGGCCACCCCTGAAGAAGATCCCAACAAAGTCGCTCGCGAGACCGTGAAGCCGGCTCAAGACGACACGGAGAGCACCAATACGGACGCCGACGCCGACGACGCTGTCAGCCATCGCAGCAAGGAGCCCACGGCGGAACAATGCAACGGCACCCAGAGGAAGCGGAAGCAGCTGCGGCAGGAGGAGAAACCAGTCGATGCCATCGCCACGGTGGCGGTGGCGGCAGCATCGGACCAAGGCAGCCACACTTGCCACTCGCCACCACACCTGCAGCAGCAGCAGCAGCCGCCCCCGGTGCACGTCCTGAGCTACACCATGGTGCGGCCGAGCGCGAGCGCGGCTTACTACGCCGCCGCGCCGGCGACGGCAGCGCCAGGCGCGAGGTCCCTGCCGCCGCAGGAGCTCCCGTACACGTACCCACCGTGCTGCCACTACTCGCAGCCGTCGCCTTGGGCGCCGCAGATAGGCGCGGCTTCGCCGGCGCGCTACTCCTACGCCGATATTTTCAGCGACGACAATGCCAACTCCTGCAGCGTGATGTGAGGGAGTTGTAAGAATCGGCTTAACCTTAATTTACCGTCAAGTTAATTGCAGTTAGTTGAGTCTATCTAAGGATAGTTAGTAGATTGTGCTACTAGTAGAAACATCACGAGGTTCTGATGTTCATCACACGTCCAGGCTCGAAGCAGTTTGTAAGGTGACATTCGTGTGCTTGTAATGACCCAACTTTGTAAAATTGTTAAGGCAACCTGACCATCAGTGCCTTTAACTGGTCAGGTTTCTCTTTCCTCTTTTCATTTTCTTGGTGTATGTAGATGTAAATTATTTGCCAAATGTAGTGAGATGACTGCCTTGGCATGAATCCTGAATTTCTCTCAAACTTGGCAAAAGATACTGCCCACAAGTCCGTTCAAAGAACGGTAGTTTGTCATGAGCTCGTGATTCTATTGCATGAGAGTTGGTTGGAATGTGATGATTTGGCAATCACAGTTTTGGTCAACATGTTCATGTCAAGACTGACTTAACTGCCAGCTCCAAAAAGAAAAAGAGACTGGCTTAACTGAATCAGTGTTTTATGTCACGTAAGAAACCTGCATGATGTGGATTGACAGGACTGTAAAGACCGAAGTGACACATGCTGCTTCTGATTGCCATCGAATCGAGACAACACTTTCCACGCATTAACCTGATCATGATCATCAAATTTCACCATTTGTGATTTACCCTGACTTGTCCCCTCTTAATTCATTTTTCGTGCGTTCAGAAAAGGGAAACAAGAGAAGGCTCGAGTTTGACACTGTCCTCTTCCTCATTGAATGGCCTGACCAGAGCAACCACCCAGCAAAAGCAACTCTAGATTCACCTTTTGGCACGGCAGGATATGCTGAAGCCAACATGGCAAAGTGCATTTATAATGCCGCAGAGGCCACTGCATCTGCATGGCAAGACCGGCTTTGGCCTGGGGCATGGTGCAGCATGACCATGACCATGACCAGAGGCCACCATGCTCAAGCAGAGATTTTGCATCCACAGCTCAAGACATCTACTGCTGCTGGTACAGCTTGTTAGGATAGAGGCAGCAAATGCGAGAAATCCATGTTTGAGCAAAGTGCAACAAGCAACTTGAGCAGCCGAGCATGAGCTTTGTCTGTTGTGGTAACAAACAGGCAGTAGAACTAGCAGCATGGTATGGGCTGTACACTTTGACAGTTATAATGGTGGCGTCTCAAGGACATGGGGGATCCGAGGCTGTGGTGAGACGGCAGTGGGTTTAATGGAGGGCCCACATGAAGAGAACTGGGAAGCGAGTAAATGGAGCAGGACTGTAGAGCTCAGAAATTCAGCCTTTGCTTTCTCGAAAGAAATGTTAGAGCGAAACTAGGAGTTGTCATAGTCTGAATGCCTAATCCTGGACATCGTAGGGGCATGCCTGTTTCACTGAGCTCCTGTAAGATCAGGCAACAGGTCTCTCTGCTACTCCTTTTTCCTCATGGTAGAGCCTTGGAGTTAGAGGGATCTTAAGGAAGACTGGGGAATGGTGTGAACTTCAACAAACGACTCTCTGTCACAACCTGAATTAAGCCTCACCAGATCGTGATTTCAGCGGATAATCACCCCCGTGATTTCATTTCACCCTCCTGGAAGCGATACATCACCTACGACCGTGTAGCACGGTAGGGCCGGCCATATAGCCCACGGGGGAGGGAGAGACATTGCTCCTCCAATCGCGCGAGCAAGTGCAGCTATGGCCGGCTGGTTAGCTTACAGGAGTCTTGTCACGTCAAGCCGATGGCAGGCCAGGCTATCAGCCCAGCGGCATGGCATTGCTACAGCCGGCTAACGGAAGAGGAATCAGGGCCGGGCAGCGGCGCAGGTCAGCGCATGTATGGTCACCGATGGACAACAGGTAGCCTTAGCTAGGCTCTCTCGGCAGGAAGCCAAGCCTCCTAGCGAGTAGTACTATGCATTTATGCTGAGCCCACGAGAAGACGTGTCCAAAGCAGAAAATAGAGTGGACCTAACCAGTAGTATAGGGAAAAATATCAAGTGCTTCGGCAGCTCATATGCTCCCACGCGCTAGAAGGACCTGGACCGTTGGATCTCAGATCCAACGGTCGTTTGAGGAGATTCAGGATGTACACGTAATTAGCTGACCCCGGGAGGTTTTCGTTTCTCGGTTTCAGTAATGAACACATCCTAGCAACAACGACTCACGCACACAAGCTTATAGATTTGTTTGTCATGTAGGAATTTAGAGCCTTTTTCGGTTCAAAGAAATTTCATATAGGAATTGCCTTAACCTACGGTGCAACTAAACAACTTTTATAATAGATTCATTCATGTATTTTAATTTTCTGTAGGATTCACTCCGCAAAAAAATGTTTTTGTAGGATTCAATATGTCATGACAAACAAATCCTACATTTTTCATACTAATTGAGGTGGTTTTACAATATTGCGACCCAAATAGGATTTTACAAATGGAGAAGCAAATGTGTGTACAAGAGTGGATTGTTGAATCTGTTGGAAATATGAGCAATTTACCGAATGATTTTATTAACAGAAATACTAGATAAAGCATGACTAGTATAGCAGTGATAAAACAAGCCATGCGATTTGACAAAGAGAAGGTAAATAATATCTGCATATATGAGCTAGAACCGATCATCTCTAGAGCAGACAGTAGATGAAGATGCATATATGAAGTAGAGCCTAACATGTTTAGGGCAAACACTAGAACAAGGAACTGTTGCAGGACTTCTATCAAGAAAGATAAGAACACGTACGAGACAGCAGCAGGAGCAGAGGCACTGGACTTGGGGTCGGTGTCCTCCATGTCGTCGAGGAGGTTGTTGTCGGTGTCAAAACCGGTGGATCTCGGGTAGGGGGGTCCCGATCTGTGCGTCTTAGGCTGATGGTAACAGGAAGCAAGGGACACAATGTTTACCCAGGTTCGGGCCCTCTCGATGGAGGTAAAACCCTACTTCCTGCCTGATTAATATTGAAGATATGAGTAGTACAAGAGTAGATCTACCACGAGATCGTAGAGGCTAAACCCTAGAAGCTAGCCTATGATGATTATGATTGTAATTGTGATCGGCCTTCTAAGGACCAACCTCTCCGGTTTATATAGACACCGGAGAGGGCTAGGGTTTACGTGGAGTTGGTTACAAGGAAGGAAATACAATATCTGGATCGCCAAGCTTGCCTTCCAGCAAAGGAGAGTCCCATCCGGACACGGTCCGGAGTCTTGAGTCTTGTATCTTCACGCTCCAATAGTCCGGACGATGTATATAGTTCGGCTGTCCGGATACCCCCTAATCCAGGACTCCCTCAGTAGCCCCTGAACCAGGCTTCAATGACGATGAGTCCGGCGCGCAGTCTTGTCTTCAGCATTGCAAGACGGGTTCCATCTCCGAATACTCCAAAGTAATTATCAAACACTTAGACCGTGTCCGGATCTGCGAGACGATCTTCACATACCATTGTAGGGAACATAGCATAAATCTGATCTCCTGGCAATCTTTGTACGTCGTGCCCTTGCATCGTGGCCTGGTCCAACACAAACCGGCATTTCTCGCCCCACCCCGACTCGCGCTGCGAGGCGGTTTTATTGGCACGTCCTGCCAAAGCAGAGATCGCGTTCCTCTTATTACGGGATCTTTCATCAATAAGGGCGTGCGTGACCCCACGATGACCGTTGGTATGACTCCGTGTGTTTCTAGATAAGCCTCAAGCGGTCACACTGAGAACTCTTGATATTCACCCCCTTTATAAAGGGGGCGAGGCCTATGCCTCTTTTCCACCTTCCTCGTGCCTTCTCGCACCTCGAGTTCTAACACCCGAGACCTAAGCCCAAACATCCCAGATCCTCCAATATATCCGGATCCAACCCTCAAGGCCGGTGGGTGGCCTCCTCGATTCAAGAGGAGGACATTGCGAGGCTTAGGGAGGTCGGATACCTAACCGCCGACATCCAGCACAGGCTTCCTGCTCCAAGGCAGGTCATCCCTACACCAGAGCCCAATGAGAGCGTCGTGTTTGTTCCTCACTTCCTCCGCGGCTTGGGCCTCACCCTCGATCCCTTTGTGAGGGGGCTCATGTTCTATTACGGGTTGGATTTTCATGATCTAGCTCCGGACGCTATCCTCCATATCTCATCATTCATCATTGTATGTGAGGCCTTTCTCCACGTCACTCCACACTTCGGCTTATGGCTCAAGACTTTTAATGTGAAGCCGAAGATGATCGAGGGGTGACATGTGGAGTGCGGAGGTGCCATAATAAGCAGGAACGCCGATGCCCCATGGCCAGAGGGTTCTTTCCCAGAAGTATCCGATGTATGGTAGCGGAGGTGGTTTTATGCCACAGCTCCCAGAGGCACAAAGTGGGTAGCCGCCCCGAGTTCCGCCCGGGCCCTCCATCACAACTAGCGTCTTGGACCGACGTAGGACGGAATTGGGGGCCCGCTGGCGATGTACCAGTACTGCAAAATCGCATCCGGGAGCTTCTTGAGAGGGACATTAATCTTGTCAGCATAATTCAAGTGATGTTAATCTTACAGATGTTGTCGTGCCAACGCCGGCCTCTCCGGATGTGGGAGTTCAATCCAGAGGGTCCGCGGACTGTTAAGCACTTCTTCGGTCTGAAGCTCGAAGGGATGTGAAAATTATTCTTCGGACCTCAAGTAGAGTGTCCGAACACCATCGTGGATGCGGGCCTAAGCTGCAATCGCCTAGATACCCAAGTAAGTAACCTTGATACCGGACACTATGTTTTATATTTGACATAGTTGTTATTCTGAAAATCATCCGTGGCCAGGAATGGCTCAGCAAGGCGGAGAGAATCAGGTGTCCGGCGCCACTTCCCGAAGGCTCGCCTAGTCCAACCATTGCCAAGATGCTTGACCGAGTGCTCAGAAGAATGCCCTCAGGGAAGGACAAGGGGAAGAACAGGGAAGCCGAACTTCACACGCTGCACATCCAAACCGGGGGAATTGTTACCTCCCCTGAGGAGGATAGTCGGGAAGGGGAGGCTAAAGCCTCCTCCCCGCATGGGAAGAAGAGGGCCGCCTCCGAAGACTTGGAGAAGGAGATGCCCAAGCAAGGGAAAAAGGTATCACCAGGGGGCTCTGCCCCGACGGGCACCCTCACCGCATCATGCCCACCAACGGGCCAGCCCTCCACCGAGCTGTAAGTTAATCGTTAATTAGAAGGTACTGTGTTTCTCCGAGATCCATAACCAGGATTCATCTTTTGCAGTCCGGCTAGCAGCTCTTCTCAACAGAGTTTGTCTTCGGGGGATCTTCCTCCGGAGATGATGGAGAGTGAGACTCCACCCACCTCTCCACCTCATGAAGCGGGCGACACCGAGGTGTCGTCACGGAGGAGTCCGGACCTGCCGAAGCCAGAGGCTAATACGTCAGCCGCCTTGAGCCCGGAGCGTTTGGCTCCCATGGGGGGCAATGAGAAGGGTTCAGCACAGTTCGATGTCCGGCCGGATATACTGACAGGCCTTCTAGAGCGAGCTGTGCTGTCGGGGGAGCACCGGTCATTAATGAGCGCAGTGCTTAAGAAGATTTCATCCACTACAAGCGGTTTGAATGAGGCATTTACGAGCCTGCTCAGAGGCTTTGAGGTATGTAGTAAAAAATACACATTTTTGGCAGTGAGGCACGCGCTAGGTGTGCTCCATATGGATAGTAGCCCCTGAGACTCTGGTTGCCCGCCCTAGGTGGCAAACGGAGGATCATATTTTGTAAGTACTGATTGCGCTGTACATGTGTGCAGGTATCTAAGGATCCGGTTGCTGAACAGTCCTTTGAAGTTGCAGAACTAAAGAGGCGAATTGGATCTATTGATGCTGATATCACGCTAGTGAACGAGCGGCTTGACGAGTCACAAGGTATGTGCTCTTCTTTCCTTATTTATATAGGAAAATATGAGAGTGGCATAATATTAATGCAATATGCTTGGACTGCAGACGGTGCTACTGTCGTGGAAGCCCTGAGGGCGGAACTTGCCCAGGCCAAGGACAAGCTCGAGTTAGCAATGCGGCTTCCCTAAAGGCGGCCGAGGAATTGAGAGCCAAACAGGCTGCTCATCGTCGAAGCGAGGAAAAGATAGCTGAAATGGCTGTGGAGTTAAAAAATGCCGCTGACCGGTATGAGCTCCTTAAAAAGGAGCATAAGGATAGTTCGGTCGACCTGAACAAGGCACTTAATGCCACCAAGGAGATGCGGACCGAGCTCAGGGGTGCGCGGGAGGAGCTTCAACATGCTGGTAAAATCACGGCTGGGGGCTCCTACTTACTGTGGACGAAGTTTTTGGATCCGAAGTATGCTCCCCTGGATGGACACTGGAGTCCGGCAGATGCGTATGCGGATTTGGCGAAGAGTACGACTGACGCCGCCAAGTTCTTCGAGAATCAAGGTGATAAGGAAGTGGAGAAGCTTTTCTGGTCGCAATTCAATGCTCCCACTCGCCCGCTGCCGTTAAGTGAGAAGATGGCTGCTGTAGCAGAGCTTCACAGGCTGTCCGGACTTGCAATGCGGTCCATAATAGATCATCTTTGGTCGAAGGGGCCTAAGCCGGACAGTTACCTTGGTTTGGTGCAACAATTCCTTGGGGCCGTGCCTCAGATCGACGCCATGAGAAGGTCGGTGTGCATAGAGGGTGCACGAATGGCTCTTGCCCGTGTTAAAGCGTATTGGACAGATATGTAGGCCACCATTATAGCGACCCAGAATCCGGCGGGAGGCCGGTATTCGGCCGAGCACTACTTGGAGCAGGTAATGGAAGGTGCCCGCTTAATAGAGGCGCAGTGCTCAAAGAGTATATTGTTCGAGTGAAACATCGAATCATTGTAAAAACAATGTTATTTTGATTATGAGGCTATATTTATACTTTTTGCCTGAAAATATTATTGTGTCCCCTGTGCGGCCGTTTA
>NC_041381.1:453692107-453780179 GCF_002162155.2 Triticum dicoccoides | reverse complement strand
TAAAAAATATTTTATGTTATGTAAAATTACAAACGTAAAAACATAGTCTAAAATACACATAAACTGTAAATTTTCTTGTCTTATGACCTATATTTTTATTTTTCTTATGTCAAATTTTACGTAGTGAATCAATAGGAATGTAACTATTTGAATTCGAAACGTAATTTAATTATGAAATGATCAGAAGATTACCTCGGGTGAAGAATAACCTATTCTGCACCCTGGGTGATGAATAGTAACACTATATATATATATATATATATATATATATATATATATATATTTATATATATATATATAAGCAGTCCGAAAGTTAGCAGTCGTTGGCTTCAGCCCCCACGCATACAATGCGGGGGTGTTCGCGAAAAATATGCGTAATCACACTTGATCCAACGTCTTGGTCCATTAAGGAGGTGATCGCACGTCGAACTAGGCAACCGAACTATATAGTTGTAACACTTTCGCTTAGCCACGGGAGTCTAACGGTGGGGCTACTATGTAGCCCCTGGTACCTTCGCGTGCATCCGAATACGGGCACATATGTACATGGCCGGGAAATGGCCCTTCATTAATGTGGAGGAATCCTAAAGATTCCGGTGAGTCTTCGAGTGGTTGAACAGTCTCTCGCTGTATCATGACAGTCAATTTTCGGCTTTCTCTACTGAGGTGCTCATCCGGAATAACCAGGGCACAATCGCAGTAGTTCTCCTTTGGCCGCCTTAGCCGATAAGAACGGAACGTAAGGCGGCAAACCCAGGAGCCGGGCAAACCCAACATTTGACCAAAGACATGATTCGGAGCTGATGCATATAAGGCCAAACTCGTGACGCCGAACACTCCCGAAGGTATTCGGTCTTTGTAACAGAAAATAGGCTGAAGAATGCCCTTTTCATTATAAACCCTGTATTTCCAGGTACGTGCGTTAATCTGTCATGGTGAAATGCCAATAACGGCAGTATCCTCTGTGAGTATGGAACACATGGGATGGTTAAACAACAAGAGGCAATAGAAAAGGTTTACACAGGGGCTTAAGCTAAAAAGAAACCTGTTGAGCGGGGCCCTGCTGCACGTCTGCGCCTTTGTCTCTGTTGTGCCTTATCCTGGAAGGGTATCGCGCGAACGTTGTCTGTAAAAAAAAGAAAACTCGTAGGAGAGTACAACGTAAGTATGCGATGGATAATAAAAGTGTAAGATGTTGGCCTGCCAATAAGGTTGAGCCAAGTGTGGGGCTGTATTAAATATTTATAGCCCCTGCTGTCCTCTGTGGGATTACATATACGGTACCCTGGTTCAGTTTTATCCGGGCTACCGGACTCGTCTAACCGTGTCTGTGGTCTTAATGACCAGTCATGTTTTCTAATATTGGAGGCCACTTATAGTCCGGCCGCTAGGGCCGCCGTGTGTTCCTCTGCGCGTGAAGAGCACTCTGTGTTTCCGTTAACGGTTATGACGCCACGTGGACCGGGCATCTTGAGTGTAAGGTAGGCATATTGCGGTACTGCGTTGAAGCGGGCGAAGGCCGTTCTTCCAAGCAATGCATGATAGCCGCTTTGAAAGGGTGCGATAGTGAAGGGTAGTTCTTCACTTCTGTAGTTTCCTGGGGAGCCGAATGTTACCTACAGTACGACAGAGCCCCTGCCGTAGGCTTCAACGCCTGGTATCACCCCTTCAAAGGTGGTGTTGCTTTGGCTAATTCTGGATGGGTCTATCCCCATCCTGCGGACAGTGTCCTCGTATATTAAATTGAGATTGCCGTCGCCGTCCATGAGGACGTGGGTGAGATGGTATCCGTCAATTATTGGGTCAAGCACCAAGGCCTCTGATCCTTCGCGGCGAATACTAGTTGGGAAGTCCATGTGATCGAAGGTGATCGGACAAGCCGTCCAGTAGTTAAGTGTGGGTACGATGGGCTCTGTATCGTACGTGTCTCTGAGCGCACGTTCGTGCCTTATTGTGGATGTGTGCGTCACGTGGATCATATTTACCGTTTTAACCTCTGGTGGGAATTTTTTTTGTCCCCCAGTGTTCGGTTGGCGAGGTTCATCCTCGTCTTCACTTGGTGTTTCTCTCCCCTTGTGTTTGGCATTTAATTTGCTGGCCTGCTTGAAGACCCAGCATTCTCTATGCGTGTGGTTCGCAGGTTTCTCGGGGGTGCCATGAATTTGGCACAGTCTGTCCAGGACTCTATTCAGACCGGACGGTCCCTCTTTACTGCCTTTTAATGGCTTTGTTTGCTTATCAGGTCGAGAGCCCCAGAATCTGGCATTGACCGTTGTGTTGTCTGGGCTCTCTTCCTTATTTTGGCGTTTGTTTTTATTACGCCGTGGCTTCCCGTTGCCATCCCTTATTTCGGATGTGCTGGGGTCGCTGGTGCCTTTACGGGCTAGCCAGCTATCTTCACCCGCGCAAAAGCGGGTCATAAGGCTTGTTATGGCTGCCATTGTCCTTGGCTTTTCTTGGCCGAGGTGTCTGGCGAGCCACTCGTCGCAGATGCTGTGTTTGAATGCCGCTAAGGCTTCGGCGTCCGGACAATCGACAATTTGATTCTTCTTAGTGAGGAATCTATTCCAAAGCTTGCGGGCGGACTCCCCGGGCTGTTGGATTATGTGACTTAGATCGTCCGCATCCGGAGGCCGGACATAAATCCCTTGAAAATTGGCCCTGAAAGCGTCCTCGAGTTCCTCCCAACTCCCAATTGAATTTTCGGGGAGGCTTTTCAACCAGTGTCGAGCTAGTCCCTTCAACTTGAGGGGAAGGTATTTGATGGCGTGGAGGTCATCCCCACGAGCCATGTGAATATGCAGGATAAAATCCTCTATCCAGACCCCTGGGTCTGTCGTTCCGCCGTATGCCTCTATATTCACAGGTTTAAAAACCTGTGGAAATTCATGGTCCAGTACTTCTTCGGTGAAGCACAGGGGGTGAGCAGCCCCTCTGTATCTGGACGTGCTGTGGCGTGCCGTCGGCCGTTGTTGTGTCCGGTGCTTATTCCGAACTGGTATTTGGTTGATATGATCGTTTTGGTGACCATAGTCCCTCGCTTGGGTGTGTCCCTTAGATCCGTATATGGACCTGGCCGCACCGGCTTTCTTATCCAGGTGCTCTCGTAGACCGTGCGCGTCGTCGGTAGCCGCTCTGTTGCGGTTATGAAGTGGTATGTCTGGCCTCCTGGTCGTGTTATTCTTTGGTGGAATGGCCTCATCATCGAATTCTGGCAGTAGCTTGCATTTTGGATAGCTCTTTGTATGGCGATCATCACCGTATCTTTCTTCAGTGTCTAGTACTTTATTCCATCTGCGATTGAGCATTTCCTGTGCGGCTTTGAGCCATTGCTTCTGCTTCTTTAGACTTCTCGCTGTGGCCATAAGCTTTCTGTGGAGGTTATCTCGTTCCATGCATTCTTCCGGAATGATGAATGCATCATCGTCAGGACTATGTTCTTGTCCTGGGGCGGTTTGATGAACTCGTCCCTCGGGATCATTGTGATCGGGCATCTGCTCCGAACTCGGTTCGGCGTGACCTGGCTCGTCCTGCTCCATCGCTGGGTCCATGTGGTCGTTATTGCCTTCGGAGTTTACTCGTATGTCGATCCTTCTTGCGCTCTTGTCGTTATTTTTACTGTTGCTGGGCTTTAGCGGCGTCTGCACCGTCATTTTGGCCTTTGCCTGGGGGTTTTATCTTTCGGATTGCCGTCGTCGTCCTCCTTGGGCGTATCCACCATGTATATATCGTGTGACGAGGTAGTAGTCCAGCGCCCCAGAGATTCTAAATCTTCTCCTGCATCGCCGTCCATACCGTCGATGCCTTCGGAGTCGAAGTCAAGCACGTCAGTTAAATCATCAACCATGGCAATGAAGTGGGTGGTGGATGGGCAACGAATTCCTTCGTCGTCTGCTTCCCACTCGAGCTGGACATAGTTCGACCGAGAGCCTCCTGACAAAGATAGAGACTTTAATGAGTTCAGCATGTCATCAAAGGGCGAGTGCTGGAAGATATCTGCAGCAGTAAACTCCATTACCGGAGCCCAGCCAGGCTTGGCGGGCTCAGAAGCGCGCGGACCGGAACCTACAACCGGATACGAGTCCGGGGGTTCGGGATCACAGGCCTTCTTAGAAGTGAGGCCGGTGTTCGGTTCTACCGCCGATGAGTGTGCGGCCTGCGGGGCGAGGTCCATCCCTCCCTTCCTAGGCAACACAACCTGCTCCGGATTTAGGTCCGGGGCTACTGTAGGGGTGATATCCCGAGCATTGTCCGACAGCAGGTCTAAGCCGTGCTCATCATGACTGTCCGGTGCTCCTGGCACAGGCCTGAATCCGTCGAAGATCAAGTCTCCGCGAATGTTGGCCGTGTAGTTCAAGTTTCCAAACCTGACCTGGTAGCCAGGGGCGTAGCTTTCGATCCGCTCCAGATGGCCAAGTGAATTGGCCCGCAGTGCGAAGCCTCCGAACACGAAGATCTGTCCGGGGAGAAAAGTCTCGCTCTGGACCGCGTTGTTGACGATCGAAGGCGCCATCAAGCCTTGCAGCGACGACACAGAGGAACTCTCAATGAAAGCACCAATGTCGGTGTCAAAACCGGCAGATCTCGGGTAGGGGATCCCGGTCTGTGCGTCTTAGGCTGATGGTAACAGGAAGCAAGGGACACAATGTTTACCCAGGTTCGGGCTCTCTCGATGGAGGTAAAACCCTACTTCCTGCCTGATTAATATTGAAGATATGAGTAGTACAAGAGTATATCTACCACGAGATCATAGAGACTAAACCCTAGAAGCTAGCCTATGATGATTATGATTGTAATTGTGATCGACCTTCTAAGTACCAACCTCTCTGGTTTATATAGACACCGGAGAGGGCTAGGGTTTACATGGAGTCGGTTACAAGAAAGGAAATACAATATCCGGATCGCCAAGCTTGCCTTCCACGCAAAGGAGAGTCCCATCCGGACACGGGCCAGAGTCTTGAGTCTTCTATCTTCACGCTCCAATAGTCCGGACGATGTATATAGTCCGGCTGTCCGGATACCCCTTAATCCAGGACTCCCTCAGTTGTCGAAGTTGGGGAAGTAGTTGTCGTCAGGGAAGTAGTCGTCGGAGTCCGGGGCGTCCGTGACAAAGAAGTCAGTAGTCATGCAGAGCGCTCCCCAAAAACCTTATCGCCCTTCTCCCGTACAGGACTCAAAAGGTGTGGTTTCGGAGGCCTACTGTCCTGACCTGTGGTGCACGCCGCAAGTCGGGATGGGGAAGATCGTAGCAGCAGCGTAGTGCTCAGGAACTGGTGGCGAGTGGAAGAAGTAGTTCTGGTGCGTCACTCTGAGAGGAGTGACCTTCCTTTTATAGGCGCAAGAGAAGGAGGCGAGAGGGCAGCGACGGAAGGTGAAACGAAGAGATGAAGATGGAGCGAATAGCCAGCAGCCGAAGGGCTACACCGTTCGCATTCAAACTCCACTATCGCAAAAACGTTTCAGCTTCTGTGTGACCTTTCGTATACTCGTCGTGCGTGGCAAAAATTTAGACATCGGCTCGGCTCATTCCCGCAACCCGCAACCCGCGGCGCGTCATGACGAGGCGTGGCGTGGCGAGGCGGGCGGCGGAGGAGGAGCGCACGTGGATGTCCCTCTTGTCCTCATGCTCATACATGTGGAGAAAGAACCTCCCTTATAAAGAGGTCCAACTCCCTCTAAACTAGCAATGTGGGACTAAACTTTAGTTCCACCTCTTGCCTTGCACGAATGGGTTGCGTGGGCCTCTAGGATTTATTAGGAATTTCTGAAACTGCTATTGGGCTGGCCCATAATGGACAAAATTCCAGCAATCCCCCACCAGATTCCAGAGGCACACAAAATTTGCCTTTGGTTCCAAAACACTATTTTATATACCGGTACTGCAGTGGAGACTGTTAAGTTGAACTTCCACCTAGAACTCTATGCTACACTAGTAAGCAACTTGAACAGTGGACTGGTCCTTGAACTGCAAGTTTTCTGCGAATCTAGCTTCACATAAAGCCTTGACCGATACGTGGCTGCCGTGGGTCTTCCCCGCGGGTGGAGCTTATGCGTCATACTCCGAGACCTTTCATGAGTTTACTAGAGAGAACCCTACTCTCATAGATTGTGACGTTTAACAATCAGACTCATATAGGTGCATTCTTCAAAAGATGTTCTGCAGGACAACATCTCTGCTTCAGTTAGCCTCTTAGAACACATTAAGATATACATCAACCTGCCATGCAGATTTAGGAGAGTATTACATCTTAATGGAGTGGTATTTTTAATAGTAAAGGTACTCTCCTCTCAGTTGACCAACAGCTTGTCTTCCGCATCTAATTCACGGGATCTCCGATCACAAAGAATAGGTTATCACTGTGAACAACTCATATTGTGGGCCTCATACTCATCTCCCTCGATGCATTATCTATCACATTACGTGATAGACCCTTAGTAAAAGGATCTGCCAGATTTTTAGATGTTTGGATATAATCCAATGCAATAACTCCGGAGTTTTTCATTTTTCTGACAGACTTTAACCTTCTCTAAACGTGTCTTGATGACTTCATGTTATCCTTTGAGCTGCTCACTTTAGTGATCACAGTTTGATTGTCACAGTTCATAAGAATACCCGTTACAGGTTTCTCAACTACTGGCAAGTCATTCAAGAGCCAACGAAGCCAATCTGCTTCGACAGTAGCTGTATCTAGTGATGTGAGTTCTGCTTCCATTGTTGACCTCGTTAATATGGTCTTCTTGCAAGACTTCCAGGAAACAGCGCCACCTCCATGAGTGAATACATATCCGCTCGTGGCCTTTATCTCATCAGCATCTGAGATCCAGTTTGAGTCACTATACCCTTCAAGCACCTTTGGGTGCCCGGTGTAGTGAATTCCATAATTCGCAGTGCCTTTCAAATAACGCAAAACTCTCTCTAGAGCTTTCCAATGCACATCTCCTGGTTTTGAGACAAACTGACTCGGTTTGCTAACAGCAAAAGAGATGTCAGGTCTTGTAGCACTGGCTAAGTACATAAGCGAGCCAATAATCTGAGAATACTTCAATTGATCTCTAGCAATTCTTTGATTCTTTCGAAGCAGCATGCTAGCATCATATGGTGTTGGAGAGGGCTTGCAGTCACTATAGCCAAAGTGACTCAAGATCTTTTCCACATGGTGAGATTGAAGCAATGTAATCCCACCATCATCATCTCTCAACAACTTGATGTTCAGAATGACATCAGCCACTCCTAAATCCTTCATCTCAAAATAGCGAGATAGGAAATCCTTGACCTCCTTAATAACATTCAGACTTGTTCCGAAAATCAGTATGCCATCAACATACAAGCAAAGCATAACTCCCTCTCCCCCACCATGGCGATAGTACACACATTTGTCAGCTTCGTTCACAACAAAGCCTGCAGCTGTTAAAGTTCTTTCGAACTTCTCATGCCACTGTTTGGGTGCTTGCTTGAGTCCATACAAAGACTTCAGCAACTTGCACACTTTCCCTTCCTGACCATCTATTACAAACCCATCTGGTTGTTCCATATAAATTTCCTCATCAAACTCCCCATTTAGGAAAGCAGTCTTAACATCCATTTGATGAACGAGAAGACTATGTGAGGCAGTTAGTGAAAGTAGAACTCGAATAGTGGTCAGTCGAGCCACAGGTGTGTAAGTATCAAAGAAGTCTTCACCTTCCTTTTGGGTATAACCCTTAGCCACGAGCCGAGCCTTGTTCTTTTCGATAGTACCATCAGGCCTAAGCTTCTTCTTGAATACCCATTTGCATCCTATAGGTTTGCACCCATAAAGACGATCAGTTATCTCCCAAGTTTCATTCGCCAAGATGGAATCCATCTCGCTACGAACCGCTTCCTTCCAGTAGTCGGCATCTTCCGATGCATAGGCCTCTGAAATAGAACTGGGAGTATCATCTATGAGATACACAAGAAAATCATCACCAAAGGACTTTGCTGTCATCTGTCTCTTGCTCCTAGTAGGAACTTCATTGTTCTCCCCCACAGGACTTTCAAAGTATTCCATCGAAATGGCAGGTTCGGTAATTGTAACTGGTTCCTGATTCGATGAACTAGGCATCTCCTGATTAGATGAGGTAGCCATATCCTTCATAGGAAAGATATCTTCAAAGAAAGTCGCATCATTCGACTCCATGATCGTACCGACATGCATGTCAGGTACCTCAGATTTTACAACCAAGAATCTATAGCCAATGCTATGAAAAGCATATCCCAAGAAAACACAATCCAAAGTCTTTGGTCCAAGCTTCCGCTTCTTTGGAATTGGAACATTGACTTTCGCCAAACAACCCCATGTTCACAGATAAGAGAGTTTTAATCTTTTCTTCTCCCATTCCTCGAATGGAGTTATCTCTTTGTTCTTTGTGGGGACTCGATTTAGGACATGACATGCTGTCAATATCGCCTCCCCCCACCATGCCTTGGAGAGACCCGATGTGTCTAACATGGCGTTAACCAAATCAGTTAGAGTACGGTTCTTTCTTTCGGCCACCCCATTTGACTGAGGTGAGTAGGGAGGCGTCCTCTCATGAATTATACCATGTTCCACACAAAAAGCATCAAATTCATTGGAAAAATACTCTCCACCACGGTCGGACCTAAGCCTCTTGATTTTCCGATCAAGTTGGTTTTCCACTTCAACTTTATAGATCTTGAAAAAGTTCAAAGCCTCATCCTTAGATTTCAGAAGATACACATGACAGTATCTAGTGGAGTCATCAATAATGTCATGAAATATTTCTTTCCACCTTTTGTCAAAACACCATTCATTTCACATTGATTTGAATGTATGAGTTCTAGTGGTGCAAGATTTCTTGTTTCCACAGTCACATGAGACTTACGTGGTTGCTTAGCTTCCACACACACTTGACACTTGGATCCCTTGACAGTGGTGAAACTAGGGATTAAGTTCAACTTCGCTAGTCGCGACATGCAACCAAAGTTAACATGACAAAGACATGAATGCCACACATTTGATTCACTATTGTTGCAAATATGATTAACAACTTTATTGCAAACGTCTGATAAGGATAAATGAAACAGGCCTCCTGACTCATAGCCTTTACCAGCAAAGGTTCCATACTTGGAAATTACAAATTTATTTGACTCAAAGACAAGCTTGTAGCCATCTCTACACAGAAGAGATCCACTAACAAGATTTTTATTGACGGAGGGGACATAATGCACGTTCTTCAGCCGCACGATCTTCCCCGAAGTAAACTTCAGATCGACCGTGCCAACACCACGAACAGAAGCACTTGAACTATTGCCCATCAGCACGGTTGAAGTCCCTGCGGTCTGATAAGACGAAAACATGGAAATATCACTGCATATATGCACATTAGCACCCGTGTCAATCAACCAATCAGGAGAATGACATACTAAAAGAATAGTGGGAAATATACCATACCCAGCATCCTTCATGTCAGTGTATCCAATGACAACATTAGCGGTCTTGCCGCCTTTCCCAGGATGACTCTTGTCATAGCGATTGGGGCAACTAGGAGCCCAATGATCAGGATCTCCACACACATGACAAACACCTTTCTTCTTGTCATTCTTCTTCTTGAAGTTCGTGTGCTGCACAACCTTGTTCTTCCCATCAAACTTTGCTTTACCATCAAACTTGCCCTTGTTCTTGAACTTGTGGGGCTGGAAGTTCTTCTTCTGTACCAGATTGGCACTAGAACCTCCCTCAATACCTCGAGCACGGTTGTCCTTTGCTCTCGCCTTTTCTTCCACATCAAGAGTACCAATGAGATCCGGAACGGAAAAGTCCTGCCTCTTATGCTTCAGTGAGGTAGCAAAGTTCCTCCACGTGGGAGGAAGCCTAGTGATTATACCTCCGGCAATAAACTTGTCCGGTAGGATACAATTGAAGTGCTCAAGTTCTCTAGCAAATGACTGTATCACATGAGCTTGCTCAACCACGAAGCGCTCTTCAGTCATCCTGTAGTCATAGAATTGCTCCATGATGTATAGCTCAGTGCCAGCATCTGAGACCCCAAACTTGGCCTCGAGTGCATCCCACATATCTTTTCCATTATCAATTGACGCATAAGCATCAACTATGTTCTCACCAAGAACACTCAAGAGAGCAGCCTTAAACAAGGTATCCATTTTCTGAAAAGCTTGTGCCTGTTGGGCATCTTGCTCTCCTTCAGGTTTGCCAAGAGTGGCGTCATAGCAGCTCATGGTCTGAAACCATAAAACTACTCTCACGCGCCACCTCTTATAGTGGATACCCTCAAACATAGGAGGTCTCATGGAAGCAGCAAAACCACTTGGGGTAAATTGCCTATAATAAGGTTTTTGGATTGTTGGAAATATGAGCAATTTACCGAATGATTTTATTAACAGAAATACTAGATAAAGCATGACTAGTATAGCAGTGATAAAACAAGCCATGCAATTTGACAACGAGAAGGTAAATAATATCTGCATATATGAGCTATGATCATCTCTAGAGCAGACATTAGATGAAGATGCATATATGAAGTAGAGCCTAACATGTCTAGGGCAAACACTAGAACAAGGAACTGTTGCAGGACTTCTATCAGGAAAGATAAGAACACGTACGAGACAGCAGCAGGAGCTGAGGCACTAGACTTGGGGTCAGTGTCCTCCATGCCGTCGAGGAGGTTGTCGACATCAGAGAAGTAGTTGTCGTCGGGGAAGTAGTCGTCGGAGTCCGGGGCATCCGTGATGAAGAAGTCAGTAGTCGCGCAGAGCGCTCCCCAAAAACCTTATCGCCCTTCTCCCATACAGGACTCAAAAGGTGCGGTTTCGAAGGCCTACTGTCCCGACCTGCGGTGCACGCCGCAAGCCGGGATGGAGAAGATCGTAGCAACATCGCAGTGCTCAGGAACCGGTGGCGACTATCGCAAAAACGTTTCAGCTTCTGTGTGACCTTTCGTATACTCGTCGTGCGTGGCAAAAATTTAGACACCGGCTCGGCTCATTCCCGCAACCCGCGGCGCGGCGCGGCGGCCGGCAGAGGAGGAGCGCGCGTGGATGTCCCTCTTGTTCTCATGCTCATACATGTGGGGAAAGAACCTCCCTTATAAAGAGGTCCAACTCTCTCTAAACTAGCAATGTGGGACTAAACTTTAGTTCCACCTCTTGCCTTGCACGAATGGGCTGCGTGGGCCTCTAGGATTTATTAGGAATTTCTGAAACTGTTATTGGGCTGGCCCATAATAGACAAAATTTCAGCAGAATCTATGGTCTATGTACTTGTGAGAAAAATCTCAACAAATAAGGGTCCATATAAATCACGCAAAATATGATCACATGCATCATGTTTAAAAGTTAAGTTGAATATTTTTCACTTTTTGTCCAGATACATTTGATCATTTTTCATATTTTTGCATGATGTTTAGAAGTGGCATAACATCACATTGCTATAACACTGTTAAAAAAATTAGATGATGTAAAGATGCACAAGTACCTAAACTCAAGCACAAACGATTATATGTATAAAAGTTATAATCACTTCCAAATCTTCTATCAATAAAAAACACGTGTATTGGCCAAATAAGATTCCCGCCTCAAGTCCACATGCGAATGTAACGCTATAACAAATGTTTTGTAAATCATCGAACATTGGAGGGTAGCTTAGATTTCATGTGGGAGAACTACATAAGGTATGTGAAACATCTATATAATGAACACTGCATCTGTTGCAGTATTGAACCTTTTTTTTTCTTTTTGGGAAAAGGAGGACAACCCCCTCCCCATTTAAAGATGCACACAACCATATATCATTCAAGAACAAAATCCAGCAGCCAAACAAATTTGACACAGAAAAGAAAACCCAAGGCTGCGTGCCTTGCGTCAATAGCTCACCAGTCAACCACTAACCCTATAATAAAAGACCAAACAAACGAAAAGTACACAGCTCCTAAGCTAAGCCGCCAGGAAGGAAACGTCGCATGTGCGCCGATGATGATGAGCTCAACCCTAGGCTGGTCTCGTGATTTAGATCCCCAAAGTTGAGTTTCGATTCACAATCTTTAGCAAGGAGACGATGCAGGCATGCATCAACATTGCATGATCAGAGATCTTAGTTTCCATTGAAGTGCGCATACTCGTCGTTGAAGCCGCCTCTGCCATCATCCCTTGTCCAACTACCGACACCTTGATATCCAGATACCTCTGGAGGAGAAAAGACAAAAACGTCCCATACCGCCTCACCTCCCGTTACCATCGCACACCTTCAATCCAGCAACAATATGCATGACATGCCACATCTATAGGAGCCACCACGCTTAGCAGCTACTAGCAGCATGCATGACTTGGCGCCTCCACATGAGTCGTCGTCGTGCATAGCACCTGCCAGTGATATGCATGACTTGGCACATCTGAAAGAGTCACCGTGCATAGCACCTGGCGAGCCGGACCGGACCCTATCTAGAGTTGGAGGGGGCGTCCCATACCGATCCCGACCGTGGGAAAGGTAATCACCATCTTCAAATCTGACCGCCGTGTTGTCACATGACCATGGTGCCGTCACCGTCGAAAAACAAGGCCTTAAGCCCCTATGTCGGTGGCAAAACCGACGGATCTCGGGTAGGGGGTCCCGAACTGTATGTCTAAGGCTAATGGTAACAGGAGGCGGGGGACACGATGTTTACCCAGGTTCGGGCCCTCTCTATGGAGGTAATACCCTACTTCCTACTTGATTGATCTTGATGATATGAGTATTACTAGAGTTGATCTACCACGAGATCGTAGAGACTAAACCCTAGGAGCTAGCCTGTGATTATGATTATCGTTGTCCTACGGACTAAAACCCTCCGGTTTATATAGACACCAAAGGGGGCTAGGGTTACACAGAGTTGGTTATAGAGAAGGGAATCTACATATCCGAATCGCCAAGCTTGCCTTCCACGCAAAGAAGAGTCCCACCCGGATACGGGACGAAGTCTTCAATCTTGTATCTTCATAGTCCAACAGTCCGGCGTAAGCATATAGTCCGGCCGTCCGAGGACCCCCTAATCCAGGACTCCCTCACCCTACCCCCAAACTTGCGCACCACCAGCAGATCAGGACAACTGTCACCATGTCACGCCGCCCATAAGACAAAGCCACACAGTAGTCGCCACTAGGGCACCACTGAGAGTAGAAAACCGTCCACATGGGATCAATCAACGTCACTCCACCCCCGTACGAGGACCGTCGCAGACAAATTGGCACCGCAATCTGCTCATCGAGGGTACGCCGACCCGCATTGTATCTGAACCCCCACCGCCATTGACACCCCGTGGACACCGCCATACTACACCCTTGGGCAGCGGCGAGGGAAGGAGGGACGGCGGGAGAGGTGCTTTGAGCGGCATCTAGGGCTCTTGGACCACCCGCTGGGGTGAGCGAGAATCTGTCTTTTTTGTCAAGCAACACAGAACCTGAGGATTTTGAACACCTTTTGGTGGGTTTCTCGGTATTTTGCATGTGATGGAGCCGGGTGCTCAGTTCGATTGGTCTCCCAGCAACCTTTGCCCATCATTTGCAGCTCGTTTGGTGACTAGTGGACGGGAGAAGCTAAACATCATGGTCGTTTTGGTCGCTTAGTCAATTTGGTTGCATTTGCTTATAAGCCAGTAAAACACCTATTTAGGTGCTTTGGTCTTTGGCTTTTGGATTTTGTCTTTAAATAGGTCAAAAGTCAAAGCCAAAGCTGAAAGCACGTAATAGGTGTTTTTTTTTTGCTTATAAGCCAAAGCGAAAAGACCAAGTAAAAGCCCAACCAAACACCAACTAGGGAGGCGCGGTGTTATCGAAAAAGGGTTTTCCTCCGCTTTGTATTCCAAAGCAACCAGCACCGAGTACAAAGATCACTGTGGCGAGCAGCACAACAAGCCAAAAGAAAAAGAAGAAGAGACAAATGCCAACCACGGCAACTCGGCAAAGCGCGGATGACCCGCCACCGCGGCGCCCACCGGATACAAACCACCACAAGCTGAAGCTCCGAACCGCCGCGTACCAAGCAACACCTACAAGAAGGGATGCGACGCCGACGATGCTGCTGCCCGGACGAGTCCTAGGGTTTTCCCCGGCACGCGGAGGGAGGTGGGGGATGGATACCACCGACACCCTCCAGGAAGGAATGGTGGCACCCGCAGGTATCACTGCATCGGGGCCGAAGCCGGCAGGGATTTCTCCCGCACTCCAAAACTAACCGCCCAACCGGACGGAGCCGACCCGCCAAACCGTCGCCCACCACCATGCGCTAAAGCAGTTGCGCCGCCACCCACGCGCCTCACTACGAACACCACCACACAACCAAGAGGACCAGAGAGAAGCGCACCACGACGGAAGCAGCAACACCGAAGCTGAGCGGGAGGGAACCACCTTCACCGCCATCGTGCGGGAGGCCCGTGCCTCCGGCACCGTCGCGGTCGCCGTCCGGACGCGGCAGCGGGGCATGCCGAGCCACCCCTGGCCCAGCCAGGCCCGAAGCGGGCTTGTTAAGCCCCACCGGCCACGATGCAACAGGCCGGCGTCGGCGCCGCCAGCACCCAGCCGCTTGTCGCGTCTCCCCCGCCTCCCGTAAGCCACGCCGGAGACCGTCCCCGCCGCCGGCCCGCCCAGGCCCAGATGGGGCCCAAACGGCTCGGGTCTGGGCCGAGCGGGTGACGCCAGATCACGCCGCCCCGCCGCCAACGGCGCCGCCGCCGCCTAGTTGCTCGCCTGCGTCGCGCCACGGAACCCCGCCACCACGCCAGACCGTCGCCGCCTAAGTGCATCCCCCGGTGCAGCTCCGCCCGCGCCGAAGAGCGATGAGGGGAAGGGCAGGGAGGCCGCCGCCACCAACAGACCCGGGGCCAAGCCGGCCGCGGGCGCCGGCGACAGCGGCTGGAAGGAGGGAGGAGGGAGGCCGCGCGGCCGATCGCCCGCGAGGGGCGACGCGGTCGCGAGAGGAGGAAGGTGGGTTTCCCCATGGCCGCCGGGGGGCGCGGTGTTTGCCCTTGTGTGCTGTGTTGAGGGAGTGGCAGATTTTTTGTATGTTTTTAAGACTTTGATCTCTTGTCTTTTCCTATAATTAATCACATGCGGTTCTCCTGCATGATTCGAAAACACACGTGTATTTGCCAAAAAAAAAAAGAGTACCGCCTCAAAGTCCACGTGCAAATGGAATGGTATAGCAAATGTTCTAATACTACTAATATAGATCAACAAACATTGCAGGGCAGCTTAGGTTTTCTGTGCGAGAACTAATTAAACTTCGCACAAACATAACTTCTCATTGCTAAAAGATCTGCATTTTCTTTTATCAATCACTTTCAGTGCTCAAAGTAAGGCAACGACTAGAACAGTTCAATGAAAGTCAAACGCAGAAAATGCTCCCAAAAAAAATGTCAAACGCAGCACTAAAACATGGCTCGTCTCCAACAGGCACATCTAAGTGACTCCTCACAGCAAATCCATTTATTTATTCTCGGAGGGTTCTGAAACAGCAGCCGCGGCAACGCGCTTCCTCGCCTCTTCGATGATGGTGAGCTTGATGCCCTTGCCCTTGGGAAGAGAGACCCACGCCTTCCTGTCCTTGCCGATGGTGAAGACATTGGCCAGGCGGGTGGCGAACTGATGGCCGAGGGCATCCTCGACGTGGATCGTCTCGAAGCTGCCCTCGTGCTTCTCCCTGCTCTTGATCACCCCGATGCGCCCGGTGTTCCTACCTCCGGTCATCATCACAAAATTCCCGACCTCAAACTTGATGAAATCCACAATCTTGTTGTTCTCCAGGTCAATCTTGATGGTGTCGTTGGGTTTGATGGCAGGGTCAGGGTAGCGGATGGTGCGGCCGTCGTAGGTTTTGAGGGAAGGGATGCCCTTCTGTCCACATTGCACAGTCCTAACCTTGCAGAGCTTGAACTGCAAAACAGATTACAAACTCAATAACAGATTAGGGTTCCGATAAAAGTGATATAATTCTCAAGCCACAAGATAATCATCACTAGGAATATGTTCTTTTTACCATTTATTGAGTTTAGTTTTTGAAAAGCAAAACAGAAAACAACCTGAGCAAAGTATACTTATGTAACCGCATTGGGAATTTTGGACAGAAAAATAGTACGAACAAGTAACTAGAAAAATCAAAACGACAGTGGGCTTTTAGGGAAGCAACTTAATCGATATATAAGTCTTGTATGATTTTTTTTAATGAATTGGACTTCTAACAATCTGGCTTCAAGTTCCTTAATTGCATCAAAGAAACACACGGAACATGGAAAATTACGGTGGTGAATTTAGCATATCACACAAGCATACTGATTGATGTAACATATCACAGAGAAGCATCCAAAGCAAGAACAGCTCGTATTCTGGACAATTGTACAGATGCTTACCTTAGCCTCCTCATCCTTGATGCTGTGGAGACGGAAGCGACCCTTGGTGTCGTAAAGAAGGCGGAAGTTCTCCCCTGTCTTCGGAATTGACACAACATCTGCAGAACAGAGTAAATTAATAACAGTCTGCAACATCTCATAAGCAAGAAAGGAAAATCTGGATCAAAACACAAGCAAGAAAAATTACCCATGAATCCAGCAGGATATGTCTTGTCAGTCCTAACCTTCCCGTCAACCATAATATGTCGCTGCATCATGATTGAAACAACTTCACGATAGGTCAGTGCATACTTCAGCCTGTTCCTGAGCATAAGGATCAATGGCAAGCACTCCCTAGCTTTGTGGGGACCTGAAGACGGCTTGGGTGCCTGCTCAATAGAAATTATCATAAGTACTGAGCAAATATAACACATACGTATCCCGTCATTCTTTAAAATTTGAACATCATATTTAGAGTAATCAAATATACTTACAAATGCTCCACCAAGCTTTTCAACCATCCAATGCTTAGGGGCATTGAGTCTCTTCACATGCTTCTTCAGACCCCTCGCCTGTCAACAGAAAGAAAAGAAAAATGTATACCCAGTGATTTCTTTCAAAATTGATCCTTACATCCTTGTGCTTCTATCTATGTGTGGATTAATCATTTAATTATGTGACTCGATGGCATAGAAAACCATCAGCACAAGTAGAACAATCTAGCTAATAAAGGTTTTGCTTTACTGAAAAAAAACTTAATACCTTTGTCCTACTTCTACAGACCATACCAGAGATGGGACAACAGAATGGGCGATAACTTCATAAATGATGTAAGCTTTACCTCTAGAGCAGTGGTGTATTATTCCCGATAGCATGGGAGCGTCACATTAATAATACAGAAACTGAACGAAACTGGCTGTTAAACCATCCCAACATCCTAATTGGGTAAATTCCTTTAGCAAAACTTTCAGAAGAAGAAAAACAGTGGCCATTGGCATGGACAAGCAGAAAAAAGTAAATCTCAATACTCATCCAACTTGCATCCGTCATACCTTGAAATCGACAAAAAGGATATTCCACTATGCGGTAACGCGCTGTTTCTAGAGCTACATTAAGATAGCTCCCTAGCAAAACAAAAATCTGAATTGCAAAGGTCATGATCCAGTGACTAGTCCTGTATATCACACAATTAACGTTTTGAATTAGAAATGGCTATGATGGTGCGAGAACAGATAAATAACATCTCATCACAAGAACCATGCGTATAAAATGCACTACACCAAGCGGTCGCCGATCGATGTATCGTGTTGACAGGAATGACCGCACTTCACTCTACATGCATATCAAGATGACGGGAAGATTTGTCTCAAGAAGAATGCCACCTTAGTTAAAAACGAACGTGTGCTCTAAAGCCTCAAACAAGAAATAAGCAACCGATCGGCCCAAGACAAGGGCAATGCAAAACACATATTGCAGGTCAACTAGGCTAGTCGAAGAAGAACAGGCCATGCAGAGCAAAGCACCAAAGACAAATGTTCACTACTCCCTCCGTTCCTAAATATTTGTCTTCCTAGAGATTTCAACAAGTGACTACATACGAAGCAAAATGAATGAATCTACATCCTAAAATATGTCTATATACATCCGTATGTGGTAGTACATTTAAAATCTAAAAGACAAATATTTAGGAACGGAGGGAGTACAAAAGTACAATGGAGAGGACAGAGATGAATCCGTGTTAGGGCCTGACCATTTTGCTCGGTTCCTGTGGCTTCTCGCGCGCTCACGTGAGAAGACGACGGAGCGCCGAGGTGGCGGAGGAGCAATCAAGGCGGAGATAAACCCTAGAAAATGCGATGGCGGCAGCCGAACAGGCCAGGGGATTTTATGGCCTCGCTCGAACGTGGCTGCCGTCGGATGCGTTGCCAGTGGGGCGACTGCAAATTAGGGATCCGGAGCTTTTGGGCTGTTGGTTGGGGCGCGGGCCAATGAAACTGAACAGTTTTTTTTTTCTGAGAATCCTGAAACTGAAAAGTTGTTCAGTGCAGGTACAACAAGTCCTAATCAGCCGGCTATAGCAGATTTCACTGTATAATACCCTGATAAGTGCCACACGTGTGGCGCGAAGCAATTCCGCTCTGACTTTTTTATGAAGTTTAGTTACCCGAGGATGGCAAGTTTAGTTGTGAAACATGACAACTTTCTGTTTGGATGACAGGTTTCAGTTTTTTTTTGAATGACAACTTTAGTGTAAAAAATGCCAGCGTGGTGTTATTTCGTGCCACATGCGTGTCACTTATCATTTGGGTAGATCTTTCAATCAGGTTGTTCGCTCTTTTTTTTTGAGATTTGAGAAACTGGTTGTCTACTTGGTAAGCTACCAACCAAAAATGCGATCAATGAATGGACTTTTTAACTTATTTTCCCTCAATGTATAATGAGTGAGTTGTATACATAGTTTGAATGGTCTTAAAAAATTGTGATAAATATTTGCTTGATCTGGATATACAAAAAACATTTATTTATGATGGAAAATCAGTTTGTTGGTTTCACTTCCATCGTCCCCACAACTCCCATCGATACATGTCTCCTCCCACATTTTTTTTCAAACTACGCTATAAACCCCCCAAAAAAAATCAAACCGACCCGGCACCATCTTGTTTGTGGGGAAAGAAATCCCTTGCAAAGATATCAACAATAAATAAATAAATTATCAATAGCAAGAAATCCATTGCAAACAAACAACAAAGTCAACTCACATAGTTGTACATACACAGTCTCAATCGCATCATATATTCCTTACCTTTGTTTATGGATTCCCTCCCAAGAATCAAAATTCTCTTACAGTGAACCACTAGAATAAAGTTGACTCAATTGCAACACATGGGTATTTTGCTAGTAAAGAGTAGTGTCAAAGCTCATCACAAGTGCTTGATCTAATACATTTGTGCTTAAAATTTCAATAGTATGAAATATTGTCCTCGAAGGCTATTTAACTCAGTGCGTATAAGTAGGGACTGAATTATGGCCCACCCGACTGTTTCCTCAGATTTTTGAAGAATTCACCAATGTTGATGGCATGAGGAAAGGGCTACAAAGATGCATCTTTGGATCAGAAATTCGCAAGGGCACGCAGCATGCCCAGCCCTCGCCGACCATATGATTGCTTAGCGATCCACAAGGCGCACCAAGTTTTGAGTTTTAATTTCCGAAACTTGTGATTTTATCTTGGTTTAAATAGGCAATTTCTCCTGGCCCAGCACGTCAGATGGGGATCGGCGACGGTCCAGGGCCTGGCCAGACCAGTCCTGCCTATGGCCTAAGGTTGGGTTGTCCCTCCATCAGGTTTGGGCATCTCTTGCAATGATCATGGGTCGGCAGTTGGTGGCGGTGAGCAAGTTAGGGTCCTGGATGTCGGGGTGCGGTCCGCCTAGTTGGGCTCAGTGACCTAGGTGCTTCATAGTGGCACATGAAAGTTACAGAGCCAAAGCTCTTCACTTTGGCTGTGACGGTGGTGACGATCGCGTGTGTTGTTGTCCTCTTAAGGACGATGTCATGATTCTTCTCCCTGTGCCAGGGCTCCATGTGAAAACCGATGTTCGTCCATTCAAACATGGCGGCAGCAGCACTTTGTGTCATTACCCTCATGGGATGTTGTCGTGGAGCTCAGGTCCCTTAGGACGTGGCCTGGCGCCATCCCCATGCTCCTTTGTGCTTATGCTTGGCACCATAGTCGTGACGTTCTTACTGCACGTGCACGTTTCTTGTTGTGCGATTTTGTTTGTCAGTTTTCTCTTTGATCTTATTTGTAAGCCGGTTTTCTCGCTATTTTGTATCACTAAACCGCGTGGCTTATTTATAAAAGCAAGACGAAGCTTATTTCAAGTCTTAATAACTCTCTGCCTTATTTTCCTCTCATCAGTATTTTGGTTACCAAAATAGGTATTCTTTCTAGACAGCAAACTGAATTTATGTTCTATCTAAAATATTTTTGTTCAATTTTTTCCTGTGGTATTAGGTGAGTACTAAGATCTCGATAAGGTTTAAAGGATATCACATTAATGGCAATTAAGCGAAGGAAATATGCCCTAGAGGCAATAATAAAGTTGTTATTTTACATTTCCTTATTTCATGATAAATGTTTATTATTCATGCTAGAATTCTATTAACCGGAAACTTGATACATGTGTGGATACATAGACAAAATACTGTGTCCCTAGTAAGCCTATACTAGACTAGCTCGTTGATCAAAGATGGTTAGGTTTCCTAACCATAGACATGTGTTGTCATTTGATAAATGAGATCACATCATTAGGAGAATGATGTGATGGACAAGACCCATTTGTTAGCTTATCATTATGATCTTTAGTTTTATTGCTATTGCTTTCTTCATGTAAAATACATATTCCCTCGACTATGAGATTATGCAACTCCCGGATACCGGAGGAATGTCTTGTGTGCTATCAAACGTTACAACTAACTGGGTGATTATAAATATGCTCTACAGTTATCTCGGAAGGTGTTTTGTTGGGTTGGCATAGACCGAGATTAGGATTTGTCACTCCGAGTATTGGAGAGGTATATCTGGGCCCTCTCGGTAATACACATCATAAGAAGCCTTGCAAGCAAAGTGACTAATGAGTTAGTTGCAGTATGATGTATTATGGAACGAGTAAAGAGACTTGGCGGTAATGATATTGAACTACGTATGAAGATACCGACGATCAAATCTCGGGCAAGTAACATACCGATGACAAAGGGAATAACGTACGTTGTCATAACGGCTTGACCAATAAAGATCTTCATAGGATATGTGGAGCCAATATGAGCATCCAGGTTCCGCTATTGGTTATTGACCAGAGAGGTGTCTCGGTCATGTCTACATAGTTCTCGAACCCGTAGGGTCTGCACACTTAACGTTCGATGATGATACTATATTATATGAGTTATGTGGTTTGGTAACGGAATGTTGTTCCAAATCCCGGATGAGATCATGGACATGACGAGGAGTCTCAAAATGGTGAAGAGGTAAAGATTGATATATAGGACGATGGTATTCGGACAATGGAAGTGTTCGGGAGGGTACCAGGTACATATCAGAGTACCGGAGGGGTTACATTGACTTCCCCGCGAGGTGGTAAATTTTGTTACATTTTAAGATTGATGTTCCCTTGTACTAACAATGCAGCTGAGTATGAAGCCTTACTCCATGGTTTTTGGATGGCTAAAGAGATGAATCTAAGCTGGGTTATCAAGTGGAGCATGTGGATTGCAGGAAAAATGAAGTTGCTGGTGCTTTAAGCCGGCTGGGGTCTCAGCGTAAGCCGGTACCCCCTAATGTTTTCCTTGATGTTTTGCATAACCCATCAGTTAAATTGCCTACAGAGGAAGATCTTGCAATTCCTGACCCGAAGGCACAGTTGGTGGCGGCTCTCCATGTTATTCCTGATTGGACTGTTCCATATTTGTCTTATATGACCCGTGGCTAGTTACCCGAGGATGAAACCTTGGCCAGGCAAATAACCCAGAGGTCTAAGTCAATGACTATCATCAATGGTGAGCTACACAGATGCAGTGTTACAGGGGTGTTTCAATGATGCGTTTCTCCTAAGGAGGGCCGTGAAATTCTAAGGGAGATTCATGAAGGAGATTGCGGCCATCATGCCGGCTCTAAATCTCTCGTTGCTAAAGCTTTTCGTCATGGGTTTTATTGGCTGACGGCTCATGCTGATGTGGAAGATCTGGTCAGCAAGTGTGATGGCTGTCAGAAATTTTCAAGACGAGCTCATGTGCCGGCTCAAGAATTGAGGATGATTCCAATTACTTGGCCATTTGCAGTCTGCGGGCTAGATATGCTTGTGCAGTCGACTCATTCCGCTGGACGCCGTCGCAAGCGGTCTGGCCGTTCGTGGCTCCAGCAATGGGTGAGACACGCGGTGGCTCGTGAAACCTTCACCTCCCAAGTCGCAGCTATTGACCCCGACATGTATTCTCGCGGATCGGTCGATCTGTCGACTGATTTGTAGATACTCTTTCTGAAAGCGGGAGTTGTGATCCCGCGGTGGAAGTCCTCATGGTCGACTCCCATCACGGTCCGCCTGGCTTCCGTCGCAGCGGCAACGGCGGCAGGAGTGCCGGTCCGTCACTCGACCACGGAGAGTACCAGCCCCAACCTCTCAGCTCGTAGCAGAGGGAGGAGCTGCACCGCCGCAACATGGAGGCTCTCCAGACCCCCATCATAGGGTAAACCGCCGAGGCCCAGGCCTTCGAGGCAGTGCGCCTGGCCACTCTGGCTAAGCGCACTCGTCTGGAGAATCTCCAACATTCTCTCGACGAGCGTGCTTGTCGACTGATTTCTGAATCGAGTCGACACACTCGACAGTTATTTCCGCCGGAAACTCGGGTATTCCGTACTCCGATTCAGAATTTGGCACCGGCTGCGCGTATTGCAGAGTCTATTCAGCTGTCCCGATCAGAGGCTGGGAGAGGCCTGGAACAGATCAGGGCGCTGCTCCGAGCAGCGGGAGACCAGAACTCCGCTGTTTCCCAGTCGCAGAACAGAATCCACATCAGATTAGTGAGAGCGGACACCGTTCAGTCAACTCATAGTCCAAGGTCCCCTTTACGACAAGGAGGTCGTGATCACCGTTAGTATAGGTACTTGGGAAGGGCTCATGGCGAATATGATCGTGAGTACGCCCGCGACAACTACCGTCGAGCGCCTTCGCCCCTTCCGATGGACGGGTCATACGCGCCCCGGCGCAATGACGATAGGCGTCCGTACGGGAACGACTGCAGAGTTCCAATCGACCCCAGAGAACCTGGCTTTGACGCAAGGTCTGTCCTTGTGCAAGGTTTGGTCGACCGGAATAGAGCATACAGAGAAGGGCTGGATCGGGACAGACCCAGTGGAGGCAGAGTCCATGTTTCCGGCCCCGAGTGTTTTGGAAGGGCCATCAGAGCTGCCGAGATACCCCATAACTTCAGATTGGCGACTAGCGTCAGTAAGTTTACGGGCGAGTCGAAGCCCGATACTTGGCTCGAAGATTACCGAGTGGTTGTGCACATTGGCGGTGGCAGTGATGAGGTGGCCATGAAGCACCTTCCTCTGATGCTTGAAGGGTCTGCCAGAGCTTGGCTGACTCAGTTGGTCCCTGGGAGTATTTTGAGTTGGGATGAGTTAGCCCGAGTGTTCACCAGAACGTTTGAGGGAACTTGCAAGAGACCAGCCGGTCCACCAGAGTTGCAGAATTGCGTGCAGAAACCGAATGAAACCTTGAGGGACTATATCCAGAGATGGATCACTCTGCACCACACAGTGGAAAATGTGTCTAATCACCAAGCAGTATGTGCCTTCAAGGAAGGCGTTCGCTACAGGGAGCTTGTCCTGAAATTCGGTCGGACAGGAGATATATCCTTGACTCGGATGATGGAGATTGCTACCAAATACACTAACAACAAAGAGGAAGACCGACTCCGGAGTGGCAAGCACAAAACAGTCGCCCAGGACAAGGGGGAGGAAATTCCAGTCGGAAGCAGAAGCGAAAGGCTGAGGCAGTAGGTCCTGCTGAGGCAGCGGTGTTAAATCAAGGAAAGTTCAAAGGGAAACCTAAAGGGACCTGGACCCCTAAGAAGATGAAAGATTAGGAAGGAAATGATGTGTTGGATTTACCGTGTCACATTCACACCAAGAAGGATGAGGAAGGAAATCTGATTCTCCCCAAGCACACCACTCGACAATATCGAGTCCTTATTCAAAGCTTCCAAAAAAGTAAACCTAGTGCCAAGGACAAAGAGCCTAAGAAGGAAGAAGAGGATAAGGACGATGACGGTGGTTATCCCAATGTCAATGCCACCTTGGTGATTTTTGCCGATATTGAGAGCAAAAGTCGACTGAAGGTCATTAACAGAGAAGTAAACATGGTTGCCCCGGCAACACCGAGATATCTGAAGTGGTCAAAGGGCCCTATTACATTCGACCAGTCCGACCACCCAGCACGCGTAGCTACCCCTAGGCGGCAGGAGCTGGTGGTCGACCCAGTCGTGGGGGGCACCCGACTGACTAGGGTCCTGATGGATGGTGGTAGTGGTCTGAATATCCTGTATGCTGAAGCTCTCAAAGGAATGGGCATCCCAATGTCCAAACTCAACGAGAGTAAGATGCGATTCCATGTCATCATTCCAGGAAAGAAAGCCGAATCACTCGGCCAAATCACTCTTGATGTGATTTTTGGCGATGAGAAGAATTTTTGCAAGGAGAAGTTGACGTTTGAGGTAGTGGATTTCCAGAGTGCATATCATGCCATTCTGGGCATACCTGCTTATGCTAGCTTTATGGCTCGACCGTGCTATGTTTACTTCAGGATGAAGATGCCTGGCCCCAGATGCGTGATAACGGTTTCCGGTAACCGTCAAAGAGCAGAAGATTGTCTTCAAGGTGGAGCAAAAATAGCAGATCAGCAAATGGTTGCGGTGGAGTTCCAAGAATATCAGAAGACAGCAGGTCCGAGTGATTTGTTGCGTACTAAGAGGCCTGCTTTAGAGTCAGCGTTTCAGTCGGTCGGAGATACCAAGCCAGTTCATGTTCACCCGACCGATCCTAATGCTGCTCCGACACATATCTCGTCGACACTCGACAGCAAATAGGAAGAAGCGCTTATCCAGTTCCTCCGTGAGAACTGGGATTTGCATGGAAACCATCTGACATGCCAGGCGTGTCCAGGGAATTGGATGAGCACCATTTGCGAGTCGACCCAAAAGTAAAACCCGTCAAAGAGTACCTCCATCGGTCCGCCATGGAGATGAGAAAAGCCATTGGCGAGGAAGTGGCTCGGCTCCTGGCTACTGAGTTTATCCACGAGATATACCACTCCAAGTGGCTCGCCAATGTTGTTATGGTTCCCAAGAAAGACGATTCACTTCGAATGTGTATTGACTTCAAACACATCAATCGGGCCTGCCTTTCCAGATCGAACAGCTAGGGCTACACACAATGTCATGTTTAAAAGTTAAGTTGAATATTTTTCACTTTTTGTCCAGATACATTTGATCATTTTTCATATTTCTGCATGATGTTTAGAAGTTGCATAACATGACATTGTGTGATCAAATGTATCTGTTGCCTGCCCTTGGGAGGTGGACAGGGAAGGAGGGACCGTGCGAGAGGTGCCTTTTGTGGCGGCTAGGGCTTCTCCCAGACCACCCGCTAGGGCGACGTGGGAGTCTATCTTTTTTGTCAATCAACATAGAACTTGAGGATGTTGATCACCTTTTGGTGGTTTGCTCGGTATCTTACATGTGATGAAGCAGGGTGCTCAGTTAGATTGGTCTAGCAACCATGCCCATCATTTGCAGCTCGTTTGGCGACTAGTGGACGGAAGAACCTAAACACCATGGTCGTTTTGGTCGCTTAGTCGATTTCGATCTTTGAGGGCAAATTCTTCTCAATGGACCGCATGTTGGATCAAATCAACTGTGAATGGCTCAACCACCATTTGGTTGCACTTTGGCTTACAAGCCAAAAACACACCTATTTAGGTGCTTTCCTCTTTGGCTTTTGGCTTCCATCTCTAAATAGGCCAAAAGTCAAAGCCAAAGCCCTCTAAAGGCCAAGTAAAATCCCAGCCAAACACCCTCTAGATGGGTGAGGTGTTTGCCGTTGTGTGCCGTGTTGAGTGAGTGGCTGATTTCTTGTATGTTTAAGACTTTTGATCTCTTGTCTTTTCCTATAATTAATCACATGTCGTTCTCCTGCATGATTCAAAAAAACACATGTGTTTGCCACACACACAAAAAGAGTACCACCTCGAAGTCCACATTGGTTTACCAAATGTTCTAATAATGTAGATCAACAAACATTGCAGGGTAGCTTAGATTTCGTGTGCGAGAACTAATTAAACTTCGCATAAACATAACTTCTTTTTTTTTGACGGACGCATAAACATAAACATAACTTCTCATTGCTAAAAGATCCCCATTTTTTTGACCAATCACTTTCGGTGCTCAAAGTAAGGCAACAACTAGAACAGTTCAATGAAAGTCAAATGCAGAAAATGCCCCAAAAAAGGTCAAACGCAGCACTAAAACATGGCTCGTCTCCAACAGGCACATCTAAATGACTCCTCACAGCAAAATCCGTTTATTTATTCTTGGAGGGTTTTGAAATCAAGCCTCAGCAGGAGCCACGGCAATGCGCTTCCTCGCCTCTTCGATGATGGTGAGCTTGATGCCCTTGCCCTTGGGAAGAGAGACTCATGCCTTCCTGTCCTTGCCGATGGTGAAGACGTTGACCAGGTGGGTGGCGAACTGATGGCCGAGGGCATCCTCGACATGGATGGTCTCAAAGCTGCCCTCGTGCTTCTCCCTGCTCATGCTCTTGATCACCCCGATGCACCCGGTGTTCCTGCCTCCGGTCACCATCACAAAATTCCCGACCTCAAACTTGATGAAATCCACAATCTTGTTGGTCTCCAGGTCAATCTTGATGGTGTCGTTGGGTTTGATGGCAGGGTCAGGGTAGCGGATGGTGCGGCCATCATAGGTATTGAGGGAAGGAACGCCCTTCCGTCCACATTGCACAGTCCTAACCTTGGAGAGCTTGAACTGCAGAACAGAATACAAACTCAATAACAGAAAAGGGTTCCAGAAAAAAGTGATATACTAATTCTCAAGCCGGAAGATAATCATCACTAGGAATATGTTCTTTTTACCATTCAAAAGTGATATACTAGTGATGATTATCTTGCGGCTTGAGAATTAGTATATCACTTTTTTCTGGAACCCTTTTCTGTTATTGAGTTTGTAATCTGTTCTACAGTTCAAGCTGCAAGGTTAGGACTGTGCAATGTGGACAGAAGGGCGTCCCTTCCCTCAATACCTACGACAGCCGCACCATCCGCTAGCCTGACCCTGCCATCAAACCCAACGACACCATCAAGATTGACCTGGAGACCAACAAGATTGTGGATTTCATCAAGTTTGAGGTCGGGAATTTTGTGATGGTGACCGGAGGCAGGAACACCGGGCGCATCGGGGTGATCAAGAGCATGAGCAGGGAGAAGCACGAGGGCAGCTTTGAGACCATCCACGTCGAGGATGCCCTCGACCATCAGTTCGCCACCCGCCTGGCCAACGTCTTCACCATCGGCAAGGACAGGAAGGCATGGGTCTCTCTTCCCAAGGGCAAGGGCGTCAAGCTCACCATCATCAAATAGGCGAGGAAGCGAATTGTCGTGGCTGCTATTGAGGCTTGATTTCAGAACCCTCCGAGAATAAATAAACAGATTTTGCTGTGAGGAGTCATTTAGATGTGCCTGTTGGAGACGGGCCATGTTTTAGTGCTGCGTTTGACCTTTTTTTTGGGAGCATTTTCTGCATTTGACTTTCATTGAAATGTTCTAGTTGTTGCCTTACTTTGAGCACTAAAAGTGATTGATCAAAAAAATGCGGATATTTTAGCAATGAGAAGTTATGTTTATGTTTATGCGTCCGTAAAAAAAGAAGTTATGTTTATGCGAAGTTTAATTAGTTCTCACACACAAAATCTAAGCTACCCTGCAATGTTTGTTGATCTACATTATTAGAACATTTGGTAAACCAATGTGGACTTTGAGGTGGTACTCTTTTTGTGTGTGTGGCAAATACACGTGTTTTTTTGAATCATGCAGGAGAATGACATGTGATTAATTATAGGAAAAGACAAGAGATCGAAAGTCTTAAACATACAAGAAATCAGCCACTCACTCAACACGACACACAACGGCAAACACCTCGCCCCTAGAGGGTGTTTGGTTGGGATTTTACTTGGCCTTTAGAGGGCTTTGGCTTTGACTTTTGGCCTATTTAGAGATGGAAGCCAAAAGCCAAAGAGGAAAGCACCTAAATAGGTGTGTTTTTGGCTTGTAAGCCAAAGTGCAACCAAATGGTGGTTGAGGCATTCACAGTTGATTTGATCCAACATGCGGTCCATTGAGAAGAATTTGCCCTCAAAGATCCAAATTGACTAAGCGACCAAAACGACCATGGTGTTTAGGTTCTTCCGTCCACTAGTCGCCAAATGAGCTAAAAATGATGGGCATGGTTGCTAGACCAATCTAACTGAGCACCCTGCTTCATCACATGTAAGATATCGAGAAAACTACCAAAAGGTGATCAACATCCTCAAGTTCTATGTTGATTGACAAAAAAAGATAGACTCCCACGTCGCCCTAGCGGGTGGTCTGGGAGAAGCCCTAGCCGCCACAAAAGGCACCTCTCCCGCGGTCCCTCCTTCCCTCGCCACCTCCCAAGGGCAGGCATCAGATACATTTGATCACACAATGTCATGCTATGCAACTTCTAAACATCATACAGAAATATGAAAATGATCAAATGTATCTGGACAAAAAGTGAAAAATATTCAACTTAACTTTTAAACATGACATTGTGTGAAGCCCTAGCTGCTCGATCTGGATACACTGGAGGAATGCCTTGTGTGCTATCAAACGTCACAACGTAACTGGGTGAAAGATGCTCTACAGGTATCTCCGAAGGTGTTTTGTTGGGTTGGCATAGATCGAGATTAGGATTTGTCACTCCGAGTATCACAGAGGTATCTCTGGGCCCTCTCGGTAATACACATCATAAGAAGCCTTGCAAGTAAAGTGACTAATGAGTTAGTTGCAGTATGACGTATTACGAAACGAGTAAAGAGACTTGCCAGTAATGATGTTGAACTAGGTATGAAGATACCGACGATCGAATCTCGGGCAAGTAACATACCGATGACAAAGGGAATAACGTAAGTTGTCATAATGGTTTGACCAATAAAGATCTTAGTAGAATATGTGGGAGCCAATATGAGCATCCAGGTTCCGCTATTGGTTATTGACCGGAGAGGTGTCTTGGTCATGTCTACATAGTTCTCGAACCCGTAGGGTCCGCGAGCTTAACGTTTGATGACGATATTGTATTATATGAGTTATGTGATTTGGTAACCGAATGTTGTTCGAAGTCCCGGATGAGACCACGAACATGACGAGGAGTCTCGAAATGTTCGAGAGGTAAAGATTGATATATAGGACGATAGTATTCGGACACCGGAAGTGTTCCGGAGGGTACCAGGTACATATCAGAGTACTGTAGGGGTTACCGGAACCCCCAAGGAGAAGATATGGGACATATGGGCCATGAGATGGGAGCACAGCAGCCCACAAGGGGTGGCGCGCTCCCCTATGGAAGGAGGCTGAATAGGAGAAGGAGAAGAGGGGGTTCGGCCCGCCTTCCTTTTCTCTTCCCCCTTCCCTTTTCTTCTCCGGCAATTATGGAAGGGGGGGAGGCCGAATTGGGGAAGACCCCAAGTAGGATTTGGCCTACTTGGGGTTCCCCCTGGCTGCCTCTCCTCCCCTCCAATATATATATATATATATATATGTGGGGAAGGGGGCGCCTAGAACACACAACATCAATTGTTAGCCGTGTGCGGCGCCCCCCTCCAAAGTTTACACCCCCGGTCATATTCTCGCGGTGCTTAGGCGAAGCCCTGCGCAGATCACTGCACCATCACCGTCACCACGCCGTCGTGTTGATGGAACTCATCTACTTCCTCAACACCTTGCTGGATCAAGAGGGACAGGGACGTCATCGAGTTGAACGTGTGCAGAACTTGGAGGTGTCGTACGTTCGGTACTTGATCGGTCGGAGCTAGAAGAAGTCCGACTACATCAACCGTGTTGTCAAACGCTTCCGCTTACAGTCTAAGAGGTACGTAGACACACTCTCCCCCTCTCGTTGCTATGCATCTCCTAGATAGATCTTGCGTGAGCGTAGGACTTTTTTTTGAAATTGCATGCTACGTTCCCCAACAGTGGCATCCGAGCCAGGTCTATGCATAGATGATATGCATAATTAGAACACAAAGAGTTGTGGGCGGTGATCATCATACTGCTTACCACCAATGTCTTATTTTGATTTGGCGGTATTGTTGGATGAAGTGGCCCGGACCAACCTTACATGACCATGTTCATGAGACCGGTTCCACCGACACACATGCAACTAGTTTTGCATAAAGGTGGCTGGCGGGTGTCTGTTTCTCCTACTTTAGTTGAATTGAATTTGACTACGGTCGGTCCTTGTTGAAGGTTAAAAAAACTTGATAAATCACCGTTGTGGTTTTTGTGTCGTAGGTAAGAACGGTTCTTGCTAGAAGCCCGTAGCAGCCGCGTAAAACTTGCAACAACAAAGTAGAGGATGTCTAACTTGTTTTTGCAGGGCATGTTGTGATGTGATATGGTCAAGACATGATGTGATATACGTTATTGTATGAGATGATCATGTTTTGTAAAAAGTTATCAGCAACCGACAGGAGCCTTATGGTTGTCTCTTTATTGTATGAAATGCAAACACCATGTAATTGCTTTACTTTATCACTATGCGGTAGCGATAGTTGTAGAAGCAATAGTTGGCGAGACGACCATGACGCAATGATGGAGATCAAGGTGTCCAGCCGGTGACAATGGAGATCATGACGATGCTTTGGAGATGGAGATCAAAAGCACAAGATGATGATGGACATATCATGTCACATATTTTGATTTCATGTGATCTTTATCTGTTATGCATCTTATTTTGCTTAGTACGGCGGTAGCATTATAAGTCCATGATCCCTTAACTAAATTTCAAGGTATAAGTGTTCTCCCTGAGTATGCACCGTTGTGACAGTTCGTCGTGCTGAGACACCACGTGATGATCGGGTGTGATAGGCTCTACGTTCACATACAACAGGTGCAAGACAATTTTGCACATGCGGAATACTCGGGTTAAACTTGACAAGCCTAGCATGTACAGACATGGCCTCGGAACACTGGACACCGAAAGGTCGAACGTGAATCATATAGTAGATATGGTCAACATAGAGATGTTCACCATTGACGACTACTCCATCTCACGTGATGATCGGACATGGTTTAGTTGATTTGGATCATGTATCATTTAGATGACTTGAGGGATGTCTATCTAAGTGGGAGTTCTTAAGTAATTTAATTAATTGAACTTAATTTATCATGAACTTAGTCCTGATAGTATTTACATATCTATGTTGTATATCAATTGCCCGTGCTACTGATCCCCTGAATTTTAATACGTTCCTACACAAAGCTAAGTTGAAAGATGATGGTAGCAACTACACGGGTTGGGTCCGTAACTTGAGAATTATCCTCAGTGATGCACAGAAGAATTATGTCCTTGATGCACCGCTAGGCGAAAGGTCTGTTGTAGGAGCAGATGCTAATGTTTTGAACGTCTGGCAATCTCGATCTGATGACTACTTGATAGTTCAGTGTGCCATGCTTTGCGGCTTAGAATTGGGACTTCAAAGATGTTTTGAACGTCATGGAACATATGAGATGTTCCAAGAGTTGAAGTTAATATTTCAAGAAAAATGCCCGAGTTGAGCGATATGAGGTCTCCAACAAATTCTATAGCTGCAAGATGGAGGAGAACACTTCTGTCAGTGAACACATACTCAGAATGTCTGGATATCATAATCACTTGACACAGCTGGGAGTTAATCTTCCATATGATAGTGTTATTGACAGAGTTCTCCAATCATTGCCACCAAGCTACAAAGGCTTTGTGATGAACTATAATATGCAAGGGATGGAGAAGACAACTCCCGAGCTCTTCACAATGCTCAAAGCTGCGGAGGTAGAAATCAAGAAGGAGCATCAAGTGTTGATGGTTAACAAAACCACTAGTTTCAAGAAGAAGGGCAAGGGAAATAAAGGAAACTTCAAGAAGAATGGCAAGCAAGTTACCACTCCCGGGAAGAAGCCCAAAGTTGGACCCAAGCCTGAAATTGAGTGCTTCTACTATAAAGGGACTGGTCACTGGAAGCGGAACTGCCCCAAGTATTTGGCGGATAAGAACGATGTGAACAAAGGAATATTTGATATACATGTTATTGATGTGTACCTTACTAATGCTCGTAGTAGCACCTGGATATTTGATATTGGTTCATTTGCTCATATTTGTAACTCAAAACAGGAGCTACGGATTAAACGAGGATTGGCTAAGGACGAGGTGACGATGCGCGTCGAGAATGGTTCCATGGTCGATGTGATCGTCGTTGGCACGCTACCTGTACATCTACCTTTGGGATTAGTTTTAGACCTGAATAATTGTTATTTGGTGCCAGTGTTGAGCATGAACATTATATCTGGATCTTGTTTAGTGCGAGACGGTTATTCATTTAAATTGGAGAATAATGGTTGTTCTATTTATATGAGTAATATCTTTTACGGTCATGCACCCTTGAAGAGTGGTCTATTTCTGTTGAATCTCAATTGTGGCGATTGATACTTCTCCAACGTATCTATAATTTTTTATTGTTCCATGCTATTATATTACCCATTTATGGATGTTTATGGGCTTTATTTTACACATTTATATCGTTTTTGGGACTAACCTACTAACCGGAGGCCCAGCCCATATTGCTGTTTTTTTGCCTATTTCAGTATTTCGAAGAAAAGGAATATCAAACGGAGTCCAAACGGAATGAAACCTCCGGGAGCGTGATTTTTGGAACAAACATGATCCAGAGGACTTGGAGTGCAAGTCAAGAAGCAGTCGGAGCTCCCACGAGATAGGAGGGCGCCCCCCTATAGGCGCGCCCCCTATCTCGTGGGCCCTCGGGCGTCCACTGACGTACTTCTTCCTCCTATATATACCTACGTACCCCGAAAACATCCAGGGGGCAGACGAAACACAATTTCCACCACCGTAACCTTCTGTATCCGCGAGATCTCATTTTGGAGCCTTCGCTGGCACTCTGCCGGAGGGGGAATCGACCATGGAGGGCTTCTACATCAACATCCTTGCCCCTCCGATGAGTTGTGAGTAGTTTACCACAGACCTATGGGTCCATAGTTATTAGCTACATGGCTTCTTCTCTCTTTTTGGATCTCAATACAATGTTCTCCCCCTCTCTTGTGGAGATCTATTCGATGTAGACTCTTTTTGCGGTGTGTTTGTCGAGATCCGATGAATTGTGGGTTTATGATCAAGTTTATCTATGAATAGTAATTGAATCTTCTCTGAATTCTTTTATGTATGATTGAGTTATCTTTGCAAGTCTCTTCGAATTATCAGTTTGGTTTGGCCTACTAGATTGATATTTCTTGCCATGGGAGAAGTGCTTAGCTTTGGGTTCAATCTTGCGGTGTCCTTACCCAGTGACAGAAAGGGTTGCAAGGCACGTATTGTATTGTTGCCATCGAGGATAACAAGATGGGGTTTATATCATATTGCTTGAGTTTATCCCTCTATATCATGTCATCTTGCTTAATGCGTTACTTTGTTCTTATGAACTTAATACTCTAGATGCAGGCAGGAGTCGGTCGATGTGTGGAGTAATAATAGTAGATGCAGGCAGGAGTCGGTCTACTTGTCACAGACGTGATGCCTATACATGATCATGCCTAGATAATCTCATAATTATTCGCTTTTCTATCAATTGCTCGACAGTAATTTGTTCACCCACTGTAATACTTATGCTATCTTGAGAGAAGCCACTAGTGAAACCTATGGCCCCCGGGTCTATCTCTTATCATATTTGTTTCCAATCTACTTTTATTTGCATCTTTACTTTTTGCATCTATATTATAAAATACCAAAAATATATTTATTTTATCTTACTATCTTTATTAGATCTCACTTTTGCAAGTGGTCATGAAGGGATTGACAACCCCTTTATTGCATTGGTTGCGAGTTCTTTGTTTGTTTGTGTAGGTGCGTGGGACTTTTGAGGAGCCTCCTACTGGATTGATACCTTGGTTCTCAAAAACTGAGGGAAATACATGCGCTACTATTGCTGCATCACCCTCTCCTCTTCGAGGAAAACCAACGCAAGCTCAAGACGTAGCAAGAAGGACTTCTGGCGCCGTTGCCGGGGAGGTCTTCGCTCAAGTCAAGACATACCAAGTACCCATCACAAACCCATCTCCCTCGCATTTACATTATTTGCCATTTGCCTCTCGTTTTCCTCTCCCCCACTTCACCCTTGCCGTTTTATTTTCCCTCTCTTTCCCAATCTCCTCCTCTCTTTTTCGCTTTCCTTTTTTCCGTTTGCTCGTGTGTTAGATTGCTTACCTTGTCGTTATGGCTAGTCCTCCTATCCTTATTCTCACTCCCGAACAAGAAATCCTCAATTTTAAGCAATGGGAGGGAGAAAATTTAAAAGATGCTTGGCATAGAATTTGCAATGCTCAATGTAAATCTTCTAGGAAGCTTTCCACTTCCGTTCTTCTTTGCAATTTTTATGTAGGCATTACTCCTTGGAATAGGTTTGTTCTTGATATTGCTACCGGAGGTGATTTCTTGAGTAGCCATACGTTTGATGCTTATAATGCTATGTTAGATTTGTTTGGCCCACCATCTCTTTTGGTCAATGAAACTGTTTTAACTTTAGAACACGTTATGCAACGGCTTGAGATTATTGAAAATAAAATTGCCACTATTGAGTTGATTGAAAATTTGGATAAAAAGATTCATAATCACATTACCCAATTTGGATCTAGGGTTGGAGTTACTTTGAAAAATCTTAAAGAAAAAGAACCTATAGTTGATGAGAAAATAGATCTAGACTCTGCCAAAATCAGTAAACTTGAGGATATCATTACAAACTTAGGTTCCGCGTTTTCCTCCATGAAAAACACTCCAAAACCCCCTACTAAAACTGGCAAGTTTATTTATGTTCCTAAAAATAAGGGTGAATCTTCTAGCAAGGGAGATGCGGATCTCAAATCCGTAAGTGTTCATCTCAATTGTTTCTCTATCATTAAGGAACCTTTTGCTACCAACGAATTTCTTGAATTTTTGCCTAAAGGTTTAGCCATTGCTAAAAAGGGAGAAACCCCTAGAGACCACAAGTTCTCTATTGATGAACTAGTTGACCCGTTGCGCCAAATGGCGCAGAGACCCGCTAAAAGCATGTTTTCGTTGAAAATAGAATGCACGGTTTAGTTATTTTAGTTGTGGGCGAGCACATATTATAACAAATTTAACTCCTTTTAATAAAAAAATAATGGTGGCTTGTTGTCTACAATGAGATGAACACACATTCAAATTTGACATCACAAAGTCCTTCGAAAACCATGTTGCGCTGAAAATATGTGTATTTTTCAGTAATCTTTTGTTCAGCAAGTACGTACGTTAAGAATTTAGATCCTCGTGTATTTAAATTCCCAAAAAAGTTTTAGCTTCAGAGCAGAATATTATCTATCTTTTTCTTCACATCCTTTTCTTCTCCCAACTCGAGTGTGTTTATGAGGGAAATAAAGCAATGTAACTGGATTGTTGCTTGTTCAATGTCAAGTTACCATTTCAGATCTTTATGGTAATTACAACTTGTATATTGCTTCCAAAAGCAAAGCTAAGAATGAAGTACATAATAATGTAACAGTGAAAGCAGGAAAATTAAATCACATACTCTGAAACATATTGCAAAAATAGAAGCACGATGCACACTTCATAGAGATTTGAACACAAATGAATATTCACTTCTGTTCAACCTACTATTTGTCTACCAGGGAGCATGGATGAAAAAAGACAGAAATTTAGAAAATGTATGCAAGTTCACATATATTTTTCTAAATCCCATGGAAATGCGCTGGTGGACTTGTCCATCATGACAGTGTATTCTCATATTCCAATGAATATGAAATTCATACAAAAGAAGACCCGGGACATAGATGGGGACTGTATTTAAGGCAAAGCAAGTATTTGACTAATCAAGGAAGAAGCTTGCACATTCCATTTTCCTGAAAAAAACATGGCGATGGCACACCATAGCAAGGCAACAAATTGGAAATTTCTCCACACGATTTGAATAGTCCAAACAGAACCTTCATATGTGTACATAGGTAGCCATATTGAGCTTAACCATATGTAAAAAGGCAATCCTAGGAACACTTTGTTTCAAAAGGCAAGTCAGAGAGCAAGTAGTTTGGACAAAACCTCTAATGACAGTACTCCCTCTGTAAAGAAATATAAGAGCGCTTAGATCACTAAAGTAGTGGGAGACTGTACAGACTAAGTGGTTTGCGGGGAAATGAGAAGAGCCAGCAAAATATACGAAGTCACAGAAGAAGCACCTGAAATACAATAGTGACAGTTAGTCTGGCACAAAACCTGCATATATTTTAGTGCAATTCATATCCTGTAGACCATCGTTCTCATGTACTTTTGCCTACTAAGGAGAAAGCATATACAAAGTATGAAAAGGGGATACATATTACACAACAAATAGTAGTTTCAGAGCTTTAGAAGGCCATTCAGTTTTGCGTAGTATGTAAATGGGATTAGTATGCTTTCTACTACCTATGCCGAACTGGACGCCGTACTACTTATTTCAGAGTCAACCCATATTTCGATCTCTAAAAGAAACCTGACATGAATCATCTACTACTCGAGAAATTAGATTTATCATGGCTAACCAACATGAAACGATAACAAACCCATCACTAAAGTATGGCATCTTACTTCGTGCCTCAGCTAATGTGTAAATATTTGGCAGATATAGACTATAAACTACTATTTGCGAAAGCAAGGAACATAAACAATAGGTTGTTGTAGCTAGATAAATTACTTATTCAAATTGATTGCCATAATTTTATTAGAAAATGCATGCCTACGAATAGCGCATCTCAGGGAATCCAAGGCCTGCAGAAATGTACAACGTCAAGATATAATTCAGACATTGGCATACAGAGAAACTAATAGAAAAACATACACCATTAATCAATCACCATAAGGGCAGCAGCTAGACAGTAGCTGAGCTACAGGAGATGGTTCCCAAATAATGAACAGAAGGACAATCTCAACAAAATAACCATGAGAGCACCAAACTATCTGCAAACATGAAGAAGGCCCTTTCTTGGATAAGGGACGAATACACCATGATAAAGCAATAATGCAAGCGATGAACCTGCAAAAATATCCTCCAAGTTTTTTCCTGAAAAACCACTGAATATATCCTTGATCGCATATTTATCTCTGTCAAGGTAGCAACGCTACAGGAAGTTTCTCCCAAGAACAAAGTAATGTTGTTTTTCCTTTTTGAGAGATTGATAGCAAACCTGCAATGCATCACAAAGGGATTAGAATTGATAAGAAAAGAAATCCCTGCTATTTTATAGTCGAAGAATAGGCTTGCATCGACAAAAATACAGAAACGCTGAATTTGGACGGTGTAAGGAACCTGCAGTGATATACTAAGCCATAAACTACTTTGCAATGATCTACATGGAAGAGACTTTCAAGCAAGAAGAAATAAATATGGAGAGGAGGGGAATGAGCAATAGTGGATCTGGAGGTAAGAGGAGATACCAACCATGGGACTCGTTAGCTCAACTCAGGCGTCGAATTCATCCAAGGGCCAACGCCCGGCAAGCGAGCACCATTCTGCCACTGCTGCTCCTTGCGGCCCACGCCGGCCTCTGCTCCATCCCATGGATAATCCTTTTGCATATTTATTACTTCCTAGAAATGCATAGTTTTAGTCCCAATTATCGTTTTCACTTTTAGTCCCAACGAAAGTATAGATTTGTTCTGCAATTAGTCTACATGACTTGACGACATCAATACAATGCTGACGATGCTTTACCCTTGCACTGAACAATATGCATAGGAACCTGGAGAAAACATGACAAAACAGCATAGCTAAGTGTGGGAAACTGTGATTTGCATGTAAAGATATCCTCAACACAGACATGATAAAATATCAGTAGATAAATGACTAATTAGTGTAGTGATGAAACCAGGAACATACCCTCTTCAATCCCCACGTCCTCACCCTCTTCCTCGGCCAGCCCTCCTGGCTTCCGGCCGCCGTCGCCGACCCCATGATCTAGCGCCAGAAAACACACACACCAGAATTAACCAAGCAAAAGAAAGCACATACCATCAATTGCAGAGGCAGCAGCATACGCAAAACTCATAAGAAATGCAAAGAAAGAAGCTAAGGAGCAGTGCATTACCAGAAGAAAGAAGCACATCCAGGACGCATAAGAAATGCAAAGAAAGAAGCTAAGGAGCAGTGCATTACCAGAAGAAAGAAGCACATCCAGGCAAGCTTATAAATAGCGGATAGCGGACTGGTTGCGGATTAGGGCCCACATAGCAAAATACGGATAGCAGGCGATATTGCGGGCGATATGTCCACATAGCCAATTTTTAAAAAACACTCATAAATTTGAGATTGTTGTGTATATTTCTAGGCCATTGACAAAAATATGACACTTAATTTGAGAAATCATCATTTATATAGGAATATAAACTATAATTGAACAATATTTGGTCGTGCAACCATGCAAGCAAGACACATTTACTAAAATAGATTACACAATAGAACAATAAGGACGTATATAGCGGGTGATATTGCGGATAGCGGATGATATAGCGGTCTAACAAGTGATATTGCGCCCGCATCATGACAACACGCTATTTTCTAACGCAACCTTAAACTAATAGCGGCAGGGTGACGCTACCGCTATTGCAGCCGCAATAGCGGAGGTAGCGGACGCTATTTAAAATCTTGCATCCAGGACGCCTCCTTGTACTGGCGCATGGCCGTGGACGCCACGCGCGCGTAGGGCAGCTCGTCCCACTTGCAGGCGCTCATGTAGACCTCGGGAGCTCGAGCACCTTGCGGAGCGGCACCTGCACCTCACGGCGGAAGGAGCAAAGGAACAGAGAAGGAGCAACCTTAGTGATTCTAGAGCCTGCAAAATAAAAGTAAAGGAAGGTTAGCCAAACAAGCCAGTCTGTTCAATACCTAACACACAACGAATCAAAGACAACCTAGCTTTACATAGCAGAAATTTCAAGTAAGAGGAAAAATATATAATATGATATCTAACTGCGTGAATACATTAGGAAATACCACTTCCAAATTAGAGCGCACCATTCCCCAAAACTCAAGGACTCAATATTCAGAAACTACAGATCATGATAGTCAGTTGTTCTACAACAGCACGTTAAATAACACCTAGGTTGTGTATTATCTCATCACACAAAGAATGTAAATCATCACTCCATAAGATCAAGATTTACTATTTATTCTACTTCTGCCCCCAACGCATGAAAATGCAGCTCCATTTGGAATTTGCTCTCGAGTCAAGTATTTTCTTAAGCAAATAGGCACATAGCAAAAATCCAAACCATCAGATCACTTCATGTGGTCTGTGCGTTTAGTCCCGAGGCCATATCCATCTCCCCTCAACATACAAAAAGCAAAATATCTAGGCAAGTTGAATAGTTAAGGCATTGCCATGTGTTCATTGTCAAATAATCAATGTTTTAGCACACGATACACAATAACGAACTGCATGCATCTCGTAGCTAGACAGAGGAAATACGGATCATGGCTGCTCAGTTCCAAGTGGATATTAACAAACAGAAAAAGGAGAAGTTATCGCAGCATCTGTCAAGCTGCAACATTAACTTGCTAATATTTATTAGGTATGCAACACATAACATACTTTAAGCCTCAAGCCATCAACAATTCCAGGTCCAGGAATTATATGAGCATCAATAATACCAAGTATATTGCTCTCATGTGTAGAATATTCATCTTGAAAGGAAAAAAACTAAGCACACTACGCGAATATGCAAATAGAATGGAAGGATAGGGAATAGCACATTTCTCACCATTCGTCTTGCATAATGAATGTGTTTTCAATGTCAGCAAACTTGCGGTTCTCGAAGATCAAAAGGTTGCGCTTCTCAGCAATCTTCAAAAAAAGTTCATAAGATCCCATTATATAAAGGATGCTGAATTTGCATATTCAATAGTGAACAACTCTGGTAACTAAATAAAGGAGGCATCTACCCATAATCACGAGATAATTACAGCCTGTACTTGCTAAACTGATCCTTCTCCTAGTACTTGGCGTCCTCTCCCTCCATAAACATGGCAGAAATCAACCATAAACAGAGCTTAAAACAGGATGTAAGATGAAAAAAGCTTGTCAAGTTGAACCCATAAGCATGGAGGCTATACGATATTAGAAGAAAAAACATGGAAAATGGCATAGCTAGTAGAGCAGGAGCATTGCTACTCAAACCTAAAAAAATTGAGGATTGCAACTCAGATCTAATAAAAACGTCACAGCATTGAAGTTCATATGAACATCAATTCACTGTAACTACCTTTCTGGGCAGGTCACCTCGCTCTCGTGTAAACCGCAGCCACCACCGCCTTCCTCTTCTCTCCCGAGCACTTGCCGCCGACCTTCGTGCCCTCGCCTCTCGCCTCTGGCCTCAGTGCGAACATCAATTCACAATAACTACCTTTCGGGGCGGGTTGGTGGACGAAGTAGATGGCTTCATTGGAATGAATTTGACAAACAGCAGCAGCAATCTATGTAGCGTCTTGAACCATGGAAGAAGGTGGGGGAGCAGGAAGGGACCTTGTGCGTGGCGTAGTCGTGGCCATGGTCGGGCTGGACGGCGTCTCCGTCGAGCTCGTCCATGGAAGGTAGGAAGGAGCTGCAGCTGCTCAACAGAAAAAGAAATCAAGGGTCCGATTCGACATGATGTGATGTGAGAGAGGAGAGTAGTCGGGGAAAGGGAGAGCTCACCGTTGCAACCGGGCGACCGGAGAGGTGGAGGATGGAGGCGGAGGAGGGGATCCGTGCCTGGAAGCCGTCACGCCGCCGCATCCATGGAGACGCTGCTGCTGCTGCTGCTGCAGATCGAGAAAGCAAAGAAATTAGGGGAAGGATGTGAGCAGTGACGGCACGCAGGTGGATCGGCCGCTTCTCGCCGATGGATGCAACCTCGTCCTCCCTAGCCTTGGCCGCCGCCGCCCCGCCCACGGCCGCCACATCGGCACTCTCCGCGCCTGCCCCGGCCGGCTTTCTTGGCCCCCCTGGCTGCTCGACCCCCACCGCGGGCTTCTTGGACCTCCCCTGCTTCTCTACCCCCGGTTTGAAGCCCCGGCCATCCATGCGAGAGGCCCCCTCGTCGGCGCCAGTGGGAAGGAGGAAGGAGGAGGAAGGGGGAGAATGGATGCAGCGGCCGGTGGCTATCCGGACGAGCAGGAACGAGGGAGGAGGTGCGGCGCTATCGGGGGAGGGAGGGAGGGAGGGAGGAGGTGCGGCGCTGTCAAGGGAGGGAGGGAGGAGATGTGTGCCGGCTAGGGTTGGTGCGGGTGTGGGCTCTGGCGCAGCAACCCCGCGACCAGGATTGGGAGCGGAGCGCGTGCGGGGATTGGGCGAAAGCCTTTTCCACCCGAGATATAATAAAAGCTTGATAGTTTTTGCTCTAGTGTTTCACTTATATCTTTTAGAGCACGGTGGTGTCTTAATTTTGAAGAAATCACTAGTCTCTCATGCTTCACTTATATCTTTTTAAGAGTCTTTTAGAACAGCATGGTATTTGCTATGCTTATAAAATTGGTCCTAAAATGGTAGGCATCCAAGTTGGGTATAATAAAAACTATTATAGGAAGTGAATTGGATGCTATGATCAATTTGATACTTGATATTTGTTTTGAGATAGGGAGGTAGTGATATTAAAGTCATGCTAGTTAGGTGATTATGAATTTAAAGAATGATTGTGTTGAAGTTAGCAAGTCTCGTAGCATGCACGTATGGTTAAAGTTGTGTAACAAATTTGAAACATGAAATGTACCTGGCTTGTGCATCCTTATGAGTGGCGGTTGGGGATGAGTGATGGTATTTTCCTACCAATCTATCCCCCTAGGAGCATGCGCATAGTGCTTGATTTTTGATGACTTCTAAATTTTTTCAATAAGTATATGAGTTTTTTTGACTAATGTTGAGTCCATAGATTATACGCACTTTTACCTTTCCGTCATTGCTAGCCTCTTCGGTACCGTGCATTGCCCTTTCTCACCTTGAGAGTTGGTGCAAACTTCGCTGGTGCATCCAAACCCCGTGATACGATACGCTCTATCACACATAAGCCTCCTTATATCTTCCTCAAAACAGCCACCATACCTACCTATTATGGCATTTCCATAGCCATTCCGAGATATATGGCCATGCAACTTTCCACCGTTCCGTTTATCATCATCATGACATACTTTACTTTTGTCATATTGCCATTGCATGATCATGTAGTTGACATCATATTTGTGGCAAAGACACCATGCATTATTTTTCATACATGTCACTCTTGATTCATTGCACCATCCCGGTACACAGCCGGAGGCATTCATATAGAGTCATATCTTGTTCTAGTTTCGAGTTGTAATTCATATGTTGTAATCAATAGAAGTGTGATGATCATCATTATTAGAGCATTGCCCAAAAAGAAAAAAAAAGAAAAAAGAAGAAAGGCCAAAAGAAAAAAAGAAAGGCCCAAAAAAAATAAAAAAAATAAAAAGGGCAATGCTACTATCTCTTTTTCCACACTTGTGCTTCAAAGTAGCACCTTGTTTTTCACGTAGTGAGTCTCATATATTGTGCTTCAAAGTAGCACCATGTTTTTCATATAGTGAGTCTCATAAGTTGTCTTTTTCATACTAGTGGGAATTTTTCATTATAGAACTTGGCTTGTATATTCCTACGATGGGCTTCCTCAAATGCCCTAGGTCTTCGTGAGCAAGCAAGTTGGATGCACACCCACTAGTTTTCATTTGTTGAGCATTCATTTATAACTCTAGTGCATCCATTGCATGGCAATCCCTACTCCTCATGTTGACATCAATTGATGGACATCTCCATAGCCCGTTGATTATCCTTGTCAATGTGAGACTTTCTCCTTTTTTGTCTTCTTCACACAATCCCCATCATTATATTCTATTCCACCCATAGTGCTATATCCATGGCTCACGCTCATGTATTGCGCGAAGGTTGAAAACGTTTGAGATTATTAAGTATGAAACAATTGCTTGGCTTGTCATCGGGGGCATAGAAGTTGGGAACATCTTTGTGTGAAGAAAATGAAGCATAGCCTAACTATATGATTTTATAGGGATGAACTTTTTTTGCAATGTTATTTTGAGAAGACATGATTACTTTGATTAGTATGCTTGAAGTGTTACTATTTCTTTTATCAATATGAACTTTTATTTTGAATCATTTGGATGTGAACATTCATGTCCCAATAAAGAAAATTACATTGAGAATTATGCTAGGTAGCATTCCACATCAAAAATTCTCTTTTTATCATTTACCTACTCGAGGACGAGCAGGAATTAAGCTTGGGGATGCTTGATACGTCTCCAACGTATCTATAATTTTTGATTGTTCCATGCTATTATATTACCCCTTTTTGGATGTTTATGGGCTTTATTTTACACATTTATATCATTTTTGGGACTAACCTACTAACCGGAGGCCCAACCCATATTGTTGTTTTTTTGCCTATTTCAGTATTTCAAAGAAAAGGAATATCAAACGGAGTCCAAACGGAATGAAACCTTCGGGAGCATGATTTTTGGAACGAACATGATCCAGAGGACTTGGAGTGCAAGTCAAGAAGTAGCCGAGGCTCCCACGAGATAGGAGGGCGCCCCCCCTATAGGGCGCGCCCCTGTCTCGTGGGCCCCTCGAGCATCCACCGACGTACTTCTTCCTCCTATATATACCTACGTACCCCAAAAACATCCAGGGGCAGACGAAACACAATTTCCACCACCGTAACCTTATGTATCCGCGAGATCTCATCTTGGAGCCTTCGTCGGCACTCTGCCGGAGGGGGAATCGACCACGGAGGGTTTCTACATCAACATCATTACCCCTCCGATGAGTTGTGAGTAGTTTACCACAGACCTATGGGTCCATAGTTATTAGCTAGATGGCTTCTTCTCTCTTTTTGGATCTCAATACAATGTTCTCCCCCTCTATTGTGGAGATCTATTAGATGTAAACTCTTTTTGCGGTGTGTTTGTCGAGATCCTATGAATTGTGGGTTTATGATCAAGTTTATCTATGAATAATATTTGAATCTTCTCTGAATTGTTTTATGTATGATTGAGTTATCTTTGCAAGTCTCTTCGAATTATCAGTTTGGTTTGGCCTACTAGATTGATCTTTCTTGCCATGGGAGAAGTGCTTAGCTTTGGGTTCAATCTTGCGGTGTCCTTACCCAATGACAGAAACGGTTGCAAGGCACGTATTGTATTGTTGCCATCGAGGATAACAAGATGGGGTTTATATCATATTGCTTGAGTTTATCCCTCTACATCATGTCACCTTGCTTAATGCGTTACTCTGTTCTTATGAACTTAATACTCTAGATGCAGGCAGGAGTCGGTCGATGTGTGGAGTAATAGTAGTAGATGCAGGTAGGAGTCGGTCTACTTGTCACGGATGTGATGCCTATATACATGATCATGCCTAGATAATCTCATAATTATTCGCTTTTCTATGAATTGCTCGACAGTAATTTGTTCACCCACCATAATACTTATGCTATCTTGAGAGAATCCACTAGTGAAACCTATGGCCCCCGTGTCTATCTCTTATCATATTTGTTTCCAATCTACTTTTATTTGCATCTTTACTTTTTGCATCTATATTATAAAATACCAAAAATATATTTATCTTATCTTACTATCTTTATTAGATCTCACTTTTGCAAGTGGTTGTGAAGGAATTGACAACCCCTTTATTGCGTTGGTTGCGAGTTCTTTGTTTGTTTGTGTAGGTGCGTCGGACTTTTGAGGAGCCTCCTACTGGATTGATACCTTGGTTCTCAAAAACTGAGGGAAATACTTATGCTACTATTGCTGCATCACCCTCTCCTCTTCGAGGAAAACCAACGCAAGCTCAAGACGTAGCAGCGATACACATATTCATAATATTGATGCCAAAAGATGCAAAGTTGATAATGATAGTGCAACATATTTGTGGCACTACCGTTTAGGTCATATTGGTGTAAAGCGCATGAAGAAACTCCATGCAGATGGACTTTTTGAATCAGTTGATTATGAATCATTACTTGCGAACCATGCCTCATGGGCAAGATGACTAAAACTCCGTTCTTCAGAATAATGCAGCGAGCCAATGACTTATTGGAAATAACACATACCAATGTATGCAGTCCGACGAGTGTTTAGGCACGTGGCAGGTATCATTATTTTCTAACCTTCACAGATGATTTGAGCAGATATGGGTATATCTACTTAATGAAACACAAGTTTGAAACATTTGAAAAGTTCAAAGAATTTCAGAGAGAAGTGTAGAATCATCATAACAAGAATATAAAGTTTCTACGATCTGATCGGGAGGCGAATATTTGAGTTATGAGTTTGGCCTTCATTTAAAACAATGTGGAATAGTTTCACAACTCACGCCACCTGGAACACCATAGCGTAATGGTTTGTTCGAACACCGTAACTGTACTTTATTAGATATGGTGCGATCTATGATGTCTCTTACCGATTTACCACTATCGTTTTGGGGTTATGCATTAGAGACAACTGCATTCACGTTAAATAGGGCACCATCTAAATCCGTTGAGACGACACAGAATGAACTGTGGTTTGGCAATAAACCTAAGCTATCGTTTCTTAAAGTTTGGGGTTGCGACACTTATGACAAAAGGCTTCAGCCTGATAAGCTCGAACCCAAATCGGAGAAGTGTGTCGTCATAGGATACCCTAAGGAAACAATTGGGTGCACCTTCTACCACATATCCGAAGGCAAGATCTTTGTTGCCAAGAATGGAACCTTTCTAGAGAAGGAGTTTCTCTCGAAATAAGTTAGTGGGAGGAAAGTAGAAATTGATGAGATAATTGTACCTTCTCCCAATTTGGAAAGTAGCTCATCAAAGAAATTTGTTCCCATGATGCCTACACCAACTAGAGAGGAAGCTAATGATGATGATCATGAAACTTCAGATCAACTTACTACCAAACCTCGTAGGTCAACCAGAACACGATTGACACTAGAGTGGTACGGTAATCCTGTTCTGGAAGTCATGTTACTAGACCATGGCAAACCTACGAACTATGAAGAAGCTATGATTATCCCAGATTCCGATAAATGGCTTGAGGCCATGAAATCTGAGATAGGATCCATGTATGAGAACAAAGTGTGGACTTTGGTGGATTTGCCCGATGATCGGCAAGCCATAGAAAATTGATACGTCTCCAACGTATCTATAGTTTTTGATTGCTCCATGCTACTTTATCTACTGTTTTGGACTATATCGGGCTTTATTTCCACTTTTATATTATTTTTGGGACTAACCTATTAACCGGAGGCCCAACCCAGAATTGCTGTTTTTTGCCTATTTCAGTGTTTCGAAGAAACAGAATATCAAACGGAGTCCAAACGGAATGAAACCTTCAGGAACGTGATTTTTTCATCGAACGTGATCCAGGAGACTTGGACCCTACTCCAAGAAGTGCCAGAGGCGGTCATGAGGGTGGAGGGCGCGCCCCCTACCTCGTGGCCCCCCTGTTGCTCCACCGATGTACTCCTTCCTCCTATATATACCTATGTATCCCCGAACGATCAGACGAGGAGCCAAAAACCTAATTCCACCGCTGCAACCTTCTATATCCACGAGATCCCATCTTGGGGCCTGTTCCGGAGCTCCGCCGGAGGGGGCATCCACCACGGGGGGCTTCTACATCAACACCATAGCCCCTCCGATGAAGTGTGAGTAATTTACTTCAGACCTACGGGTCCATAGCTAGTAGCTAGATGGCTTATTCTCTCTTTTTGGATCTCAATACAATGTTCTCCCCCTCTCTCGTGGAGATCTATTCGATGTAATCTTCTTTTTGTGGTGTGTTTGTTGAGACCGATGAATTGTGGGTTTATGATCCAGTATTATCTATGGAAAATATTTGAATCTTCTGAATTCTTTTATGTATGATTGAGTTATCTTTGCAAGTCTCTTCGAATTATCCTTTTTGGTTTGGCCAACTAGATTGGTAGTTCTTGCAATGGGAGAAGTGCTTAGCTTTGGGTTCAATCTTGCGGTGTCCCTACCCAGTGACAGAAAGGGTTGCAAGGCACGTATTGTATTGTTGCCATTAAGGATAACAAGATGGTTTTTTTTTATCATATTGCATGAATTTATCCCTCTACATCATGTCATCTTGCTGAAGGCGTTACTCTGTTTTTAACTTAATACTCTAGATGCCTGCTGGATAGCGGTCGATGAGTGGAGTAATAGTAGTAGATGCAGAATCGTTTTGATCTACTTGTCTTGGACGTGATGCCTATATACATGATCATTACCTAGATATACTCATAACTATGCTCAATTCTGTCAATTGCTCAACAGTAATTTGTTCACCCACCGTAGAATACTTATGCTCTTGAGAGAAGCCACTAGTGAAACCTATGGCCCCCGGGTCTATTCTCATCATATCAATCCTATCGCTTTATTTACTTGCCTTGTTTTTACTTTGCCTTTTACTTTTCACTTTGCATTTATCTATCAAAAAATACCAAAAATATTATTTATCATCTCTATCAGATCTCACTCTCGTAAGTGACCGTGAAGGGATTGACAACCCCTAATCGCGTTGGTTGCGAGTAGCTATCGTTTTGTGTAGGTACGAGGGACTTATGCGTGGTCTCCTACTGGATTGATACCTTGGTTCTCAAAAACTAAGGGAAATACTTACGCTACTTTGCTGCATCATCCTCTCCTCTTCGGGGAAATCCAACATGGTGCTCAAGAGGTAGCAAGAAGAATTTCTGGCGCTGTTGCCGGGGAGGCTCACGCAAGCAAGTCAACCATACCAAGTACCCATCACAATCCCTATCTCTCGCATTACATTATTTGCCATTTGCCTCTTGTTTTCCTCTCCCCCCACTTCACCCTTGCCGTTTTATTCGCCCTCTCTTTCCCAATCTCCTCCTCTCTTTCCCGTTTGCCTTTTTCCCGTTGCCTTTCTGTTTGCTTGTGTATTGGATTACTTGTTGCCATGGCGCAAGATAATACCAAATTGTGTGACTTCTCGAATACCAATAATAATGATTTCCTTAGTACTCCGATTGCTCCTCTTAATAATGATGAGTCTTGTGAAATCAATACCGCTTTGCTGAATCTTGTCATGAAAGATCAATTCACCGGCCTTCCTAGTGAAGATGCCGCTACTCATCTAAATAATTTTGTTGATTTGTGTGATATGCAAAAGAAGAAAGATACGGATAACAATATTGTCAAATTGAAGTTATTTCGTTTTCGCTTAGAGATCGTGCTAAAGTTTGGTTTTCGTCTTTGCCTAAAAATAGTATTAATTCTTGGAACAAGTGCAAAGATGCTTTTATCTCTAACTATTTTCCTCCCGTTAAGATCATCACTCTTAGGAACGATATCATGAATTTTAAACAACTTGATCATGAGCATGTTACCCAATCTTGGGAAAGAATGAAATTGATGCTTCGCAATTGCCCTACTCATGGTTTGAATTTATGGATGATCATACAAAAAATTTATGCCGGATTGAATTTTGCTTCTAGAAATATTTTAGATTCGGCCGCAGAAGGCACGTTTATGGAAATTATGTTAGGAGATGCTACCAAATTGCTTGATAATATTATGACTAAATATTCTCAATGGCACACCGAAAGATCTTCTAGTAAAAAAGTGCATGCTATAGAAGAAATCAATGTTTTGAGTGAAAAGATGGATGAACTTATGAAGATGTTTGCTCCTAAAAATACTCCTCTTGATCCCAATGATATGCCTTTGTCTACCTTGCTTGAGAATAATAATGAATCTATGGATGTGAATTTTGTTGGTAGGAATAGTTTTGGAAACAACACGTATAGAGGGAATTTTAATCCTAGGCCTTATCCGACTAATCCTTCTAATAATTATGGAAACTCCTACAACAACTCTTATGGAAATTTTAATAAGATGCCCTCTGAATTTGAGAGTAGTGTTAAAGAGTTTATGAATTCACAAAAGAATTTTAATGCTTTGCTTGAAGAGAAATTGCTTAAAGTTGATGATTTGGCTAGGAATGTTGATAGAATTTCTCTTGAGATTGATTCTTTACAGCTTAGATCTATTCCTCCTAAGCATGATATCAATGAGTCTCTCAAAGCCATGAGAATTTGCATTGATGAGTGCAAGGAAAGAACCGCTAGGATCCGTGCTTCCGAAGATGCCTTTATTAAAGCGTGTTCTTCCAATTCCTATGAAAATAAAGATGAAGATCTAAAAGTTATTGATGTGTCCCCTATCAAATCTTGTTTTGCAATATGAATCTTGATGAAACTGAATATGATCTTCCTTTACCTAGAAGGCGTTCTAAAAATTCGGAGTTTCTAGATCTTGATGATGAATTTGATGAAAGTGGGATTGAAAGAAATAAAAACCGAGATGTTGCTAAACCCACTATTTTGGATCTCAAGGAATTTAATTATGAAAATTGCTCTTTGATTGGTTGTATTTTCTTGTTGCAATCCATGCTAGATTCTCCTCATGCTTATAGTCAAAATAAGGCCTTTATCGAACATATTGTTGATGCCTTGATGCAATCTTATGAAGAAAAAATTGAGTTGAAAGTTTCTATCCCTAGGAAACTCTATGATGAGTGGGAACCTACTATTAAAATTAAAATCAAAGATTATGAGTTTCATGCTTTGTGTGATTTGGGTGCTAGTGTCTCTACTATTCCCAAAACTTTATGTGATTTGCTAGATTTCCGTGACTTTGATGATTGCTCTCTAAACTTGCATCTTGCGGATTCCACTATTAAAAAGCCTATGGGAAGAATTAATGATGTTCTTATTGTTGCAAATAGGAATTATGTGCCCGTAGATTTTATCGTTCTTGATATAGATTGCAATCCTTCATGTCCTATTATTCTTGGTAGACCCTTAGAATGATTGGTGCAATTATTGATATGAAGGAAGGGAATATTCGATTCCAATTTCCCTTAAAGAAGGGAATGGAACACTTTCCTAAAAAGAAAATAAAATTACCATATGAATCTATCATGAGAGCCACTTATGGATTGCCTACCAAAGATGACAATACCTAGATCTATCCTTGCTTTTATGCCTAGCTAGGAGCGTTAAACGATAGCGCTTGTTGAGAGGCAACCCAATTTTATTTTGTGTTTTTTGATTTTGCTTCTATTTAGGAATAATAATCCATATAGCCTCTGTTTGGATGTGGTTTTATCTTTTAATTAGTGTTTGTGCCAAGTAGAACCTATAGGATAACCTACGATGATAGTTGATTTGATTCTGCTGAAAAACAGAAACTTTGCGCGCATGAATATAATTTTTTTAAAATCATAGGAACGTGATTTTGCGTTGATTATTTTTGATTCTGTTCAATAAACAAATTGTCCAGGACTTCGTATTTTGGTAGAATTTTTAGAGTTCCAGAAGTTTGCGTTAGTTACAGATTGCTACAGACTGTTTTGTTTTTGACAGATTCTGTTTTACGGGTGTTGTTTGCTTATTTTGATGAATCTATGGCTAGTAAAATAGTTTATAATCCATAGAGAAGTTGGAATACAGTAGGTTTAACACCAATATAAATAAAGAATGAGTTCATTACAGTACCTTAAGTAGTTCTTTGTTTTCTTTCTCTAACGGAGCTCACGAGATTTCTGTTGAGTTTTGTGTTGTGAAGTTTTCAAGTTTTGGGTGAATTCTTTTGATGGATTATGGAACAAGGAGTGGCAAGAGCCTAAGATTAGGGATGCCCATGGCACCCCCAAGATAATCCATGGACACCAAAAGTCAAAGCTTGGGGATGCCCCGGAAGGCATCCCCTCTTTCGTCCACTTCCATCGGTAATTTACTTGGAGCTATATTTTTATTCACCACATGATATGTGTTTTGCTTGGAGCGTCTTGTATTATTTGCGTCTTTGCTTGTTAGTTTATCACAATCATCCTTGCTGTACACACCTTTTGAGAGATCCATACATGAATTGGAATTTGTTAGAATACTCTATGTGCTTCACTTATATCTTTTGAGCTTGATAGTTTTGCTCATAGTACTTCACTTATATCTTTTGAGCGTGATAATTTTTGCTCTAGTGCTTCACTTATATCTTTAGAGCACGGTGGTGGATTTGTTTTGAAGAAACTATTGATCTTTCATGCTTCACTTAGATTATTTTGAGAGTTGTTAATAGCATGGTAATTCGCTTAATATTAATATACTTGGTGTTCAAGATATGTGAAACTTTCTTTTGAGTGAATTGAATACTAAGATAAGTTTGATGCTTGATAATTGTTTTGAGATATGGAGGTGATAATATCAAAGTAATGCTAGTTGGGGTGATTATGAATTCAAAGAATGCTTGTGTTGAAGTTTGTGATTCCCGTAGCATGCACGTATGGTGAACCGCTTTGTGATGAAGTTGGAGCATAATTTTATTTATTTATTGTCTTCCTTATGAGTGGCGGTCGGGGACGAGCGATGGTATTTTCCTACCAATCTATCCCCCTAGGAGCATGCGCGTAGTGCTTTGGTTTTTGATGACTTCTAAATTTTTGCAACAAGTGCATGAGTTCTTTTGATTAATGTTGAGTCCATGGATTATACGCACCCTTTCACCCTTCCATTATTGCTAGCCTCTCTTGTGCCGCGCAACTTTCGCCGGTACCATACACCCACCATATACCTTCCTTAAAACAGCCACCATACCTACCTATTATGGCATTTGCATAGCCATTCCGAGATATATTGCCATGCAACTTTCCACCATTCCGTTTATTATGACATGCTCCATCATTGTCATATTGCTAGCATGATCATGTAGTTGACATCGTATTTGTGGCAAGGCCACCGTTCATAATTCTTTCATACATGTCGCTCTTGATTCATTGCATATCCCGGTACACCGCCGGAGGCATTCATATAGAGTCATATTTTGTTCTAAGTATCGAGTTGTAATTGTTGAGTTGTAAGAAAAATAAAAAGTGTGATGATCATCATTATTAGAGCATTGTCCCAAGTGAGGAAAGGATGATGGAGACTATGATTCCCCCATAAGTCGGGATGAGACTCCAGACGAAAAAAAAGAGGCCCAAAAAAAAGAGAAAGGCCCAAATAAAAAAATGAGAGAAAAAGAGAGAAGGGACAATGCTACTATCCTTTTACCACACTTGTGCTTCAAAGTAGCACCATGATCTTCATGATAGAGAGTCTCCTATTTTGTCACTTTCAATATACTAGTGGGAATTTTTCATTATAGAATTTGGCATGTATATTCCAATGATGGGCTTCCTCAAAATGCCCTAGGTCTTCGTGAGCAAGCAAGTTGGATGCACACCCACTTAGTTTCTTTTGTAGAGCTTTCATATACTTATAGCTCTAGTGCATCCATTGCATGGCAATCCCTACTCACTCACATTGATATCTATTGATGGGAATCTCCATAGCCCGTTGATACGCCTAGTTAATGTGAGACTATCTTCTCCTTTTTGTCTTCTCCACAACCACCATTCTATTCCACCTATAGTGCTATGTCCATGGCTCACGCTCATGTATTGCGTGAAAGTTGAAAGAGTTTGAGATTACTAAAGTATGAAACAATTGCTTGGCTTATCATTGGGGTTGTGCATGATTAAATACTTTGTGTGATGAAGATAGAGCAACAGCCAGACTATATGATTTTGTAGGGATAATTTTCTTTAGCCATGCTATTTTGAGAAAACATGATTGCTTTGATTAGTATGCTTGAAGTATTATTATTTTTTATGTCAATATGAACTTTTGTCTTGAATCTTTCGGATCTGAATATTCATATCACAATTAAGAAGATTTACATTGAAATTATGCCAAAGTATCACTCCGCATCAAAAATTCTTTTTTTATCTTTTACCTACTCGAGAACGAGCAGGAATTAAGCTTGGGGATGCCTGATATGTCTCCAACGTATCTATTATTTTTTATTGCTCCATGCTACTTTATCTACTATTTTGGACTATATTGGGCTTTATTTTCCACTTTTATATTATTTTTGGGACTAACCTATTAACCGGAGGCCTAGCCCAGAATTGTTGTTTTTTGCCTATTTCAGTGTTTCGAAGAAACAGAATATCAAACGGAGTTCAAACAGAATGAAACCTTCGGGAACGTGATTTTCTCACCGAACGTGATCCGGGAGACTTGGACCCTACTCCTAGAAGTGCCAGAGGCGGTCACGAGGGTGGAGGGCGCGCCTCCCTGGGCGCGCCCCCCTACCTCGTGGGCCCCCTGTTGCTCCACCGACGTACTCCTTCGTCCTATATATACCTACGTATCCCCGAACGATCAAACAAGGAGCCAAAAACCTAATTCCACCGCCGCAACCTTGTGTATCCACGAGATCCCATCTTGGGGCCTGTTCCGGAGCTCCGCCGGAGGGGGCATCCACCATGGAGGGCTTCTACATCAACACCATAGCCCCTCCGATGAAGTGTGAGTAGTTTACTTCAGACCTACGGGTCCATAGCTAGTAGCTAGATGGCTTATTCTCTCTTTTTGGATCTCAATACAATGTTCTCCCCCTCTCTCGTGGAGATCTATTCGATGTAATCTTCTTTTTGCGGTGTGTTTGTTGAGACCGATGAATTGTGGGTTTATGGACCAGTATTATATATGGAAAATATTTGAATCTTCTGAATTCTTTTATGTATGATTGAGTTATCTTTGCAAGTCTCTTCGAATTATCCTTTTTGGTTTGGCAAACTAGATTGGTAGTTCTTGCAATGGGAGAAGTGCTTAGCTTTGGGTTCAATCTTGTGGTGTCCTTACCCTATGACAGAAATGGTTGCAAGGCACGTATTGTATTGTTGCCATCGAGGATAACAAGATGGGGTTTTTACCATATTGCATGAATTTATCCCTCTACATCATGTCATCTTGCTTAAGGCGTTACTCTGTTTTTAACTTAATACTCTAGATGCATGTTGGATAGCGGTCGATGAGTGGAGTAATAGTAGTAGATGCAGAATCGTTTCGATCTACTTGTCTCGGACGTGATGCCTATATACATGATCATTACCTAGATATACTCATAACTATGCTCAATTCTGTCAATTGCTCAACAGTAATTTGTTCACCCACCGTAGAATACTTATGCTCTTGAGAGAAGCCACTAGTGAAACCTATGGCCCCCGGGTCTATTCTCATCATATCAATCTCTATCGCTTTATTTACTTGCCTTGTTTTTTACTTTGCCTTTTACTTTTCACTTTGCATTTATCTACCAAAAAATACCAAAAATATTATTTATCATCTCCATCAAATCTCACTCTCGTAAGTGACCGTGAAGGGATTGACAACCCCTAATCGTGTTGGTTGCGAGTAGCTATCGTTTTGTGTAGGTACGAGGGACTTGTGCGTGGTCTCCTACTGGATTGATACCTTGGTTCTCAAAAACTGAGGGAAATACTTACGCTACTTTGCTGCATCATCCTCTCCTCTTCGGGGAAATCCAATGCAGTGCTCAAGAGGTAGCAAAAATAAATGGATCTTCAAGAAGAAGACTGACGCTGATGGTAATGTTACTGTATACAAAGCTTGACTTGTCGCAAAAGGTTTTTGACAAGTTCAAGGAGTTGACTATGATGAGACTTTCTCACCCGTACCGATGCTTAAGTCTCTCCGAATGATGTTAGCAATTGCCGCATTTTATGATTATGAAATCTGGCAAATGGACGTCAATATTGCATTCCTTAATGGATTTCTTAAAGAAGAATTGCATATGATGCAAGTAGAAGGTTTTGTCGATCCTAAAGGTGCTAACAAAGTGTGCAAGCTCCAGCGATCCATCTATGGACTGGTGCAAGCATCTCGGAGTTGGAATATACACTTTGATGAGGTGATCAAAGCATATGGTTTTATACAGACTATTGGAAATATGCCCTAGGGGCAATAATAAAATGGTTACTATTATATTTCCGTGTTCATGATAATTGTCTATTGTTCATGCTACAATTGTATTAACCGGAAACCGTAATACATGTGTGAATGCCTAGACCACAACATGTCCCTAGTGAGCCTCTAGTTGACTAGCTCGTTGATCAATAGATGGTCATGGTTTCCTGACCATGGGCATTGGATGTCATTGATAACGGGATCACATCATTAGGAGAATGATGTGATGGACAAGACCCAATCCTAAGCATAGCACAAGATCGTGTAGTTCGTTTGCTAAAAGCTTTTCTAATGTCAAGTATCATTTCCTTAGACCATGAGATTGTGCAACTCCCGGATACCGTAGGAATGCTTTGGGTGTACCAAACGTCACAACATAACTGGGTGGCTATAAAGGTACACTACAGGCATATCCGAAAGTATCTGTTGGGTTGGCACGAATCGATACTGTGATTTGTCACTCCGTATGACGGAGAGGTATCTCTGGGCCCACTCGGTAATGCATCATTATAATGAGCTCAATGTGACTAAGTAGTTGGTCATGAGATCATGCAATACAGAACGAGTAAAGTGACTTGCTGGTAACGAGATTGAACAAGGTGTTGGGATACCGACGATCGAATCTCGGGCAAGTAACGTACCAATTGACAAAGGAAAGTGTATACGGGATTGATTGAATCCCCAACATCGTGGTTCATCCGATGAGATCATCGTGGAACATGTGGGAGCCAACATGGGTATCCAGATCCCGCTCTTGGTTATTGGCCGGAGAGCTATCTCGGTCATGTCTGCATGATTCCCGAACCCGTAGGGTCTACATCCTTAAGGTTCGGTGACGCTAGAGTTGTTATGGGAATTTGTATGCGGTTACCGAATGTTGTTCGGAGTCCCAGATGAGATCCCGGATGTCACGAGGAGTTCCGGAATGGTCCGGAGGTAAAGATTTATATATGGGAAGTCCAGTTTCAGTCATCGGGAATAATTTCAGGGGTTACCGGTATTGTACTGGGACCACCGAAAGGTGTCCGGGGGTCCAACGGGTGGGTCCACCAGCCACGGGAGACTAAATGGGCTGAACAAGGGTGGGAACCATCCCCCTAGTGGGCTGGTGCGCCCCCCAAGGGCCCAAGGTGCCTAGGGTTGAAAACCCTAGGGGGTGGGGGCGCCTCCCACCAACTTGGGGGGCAAGCTCCCCCCCTTGGCCGCCCCCCCCCTAGATGAGATCTAAGGGAGCCGACCCCCTCTCCCCTTCCCCCTATAAATAATGGGGGGGTGGGAGGGATGCCATACCCTTCCCCTAGCGCCGCCCTCCCCTTCTCCAACTCCACCTCCTCCTCCGTAGTGCTTGGAGAAGCCCTGCCGGAGAACTGCAAGCTCCTCCACCACGCCGTCGTGCTGCCGGAGTTCTCCCTCAACTTCTCCTCTCCCCTTGTTATATCAAGAAGGAGGAGACGTCCCCGGGCTCTACATGTGTGTTGAACACGTAGGCGCCGTCCGTTCAGCGTTAGATCGTATCTTTCGCGATTTGTATCATCGCGAGTACGACTCCCTCATCCGCGCTCTAGTGACGCTTCCGCTTAGCGATCTTCAAACGTATGAAGATGCTCATCCTCTCCCTCTCTTGTTGCTAGAATCTCCATTGATTAATCTTGTTGATCCGTAGAATTTTTTTGAATTATTACTACATTACCCAACACAGACTTTCGGAGAAGCCTGTATTTACAAGAAAGTGAGTGGGAGCTCTATACCATTTCTAATATTATATGTGGATGACATATTGTTGATTGGAAATGATGTAGTATTTCTGGATAGCATAAAAGGATACTTGAATAAAAGTTTTTCAATGAAAGACCTCGGTGAAGGTGCTTATATATTGAGCATCAAGATCTACAGAGACAGATCAAGATGCTTAATAGGACTTTCACAAAGCACATACCTTGATAAAGTTTTTAAGAAGTTCAAAATGGATCAGTCAAAGAAAGGGTTCTTGCCTGTGTTACAAGGTGTGAAATTGAGTCAGACTCAATGCCCGACCACTTCAGAAGATGGAGAGAAAATGAAAGTCATTCCCTATGCCTCAACCATAGGTTCTATCATAGTATGTTATGTTGTGCACCAGACCTGATGTGTGCCTTGCCATTAGTCTAGCAGTGAGGTACCAAAGTAATCCAGGAGTGGATCACTGGACAACGGTCAAGAATATCCTGAAGTACCTGAAAAGGACCAAGGATATGTTTCTCGTTTATGGAGGTGACAAAGAGCTCGTCGTAAATGGTTACGACGATGCTAGTTTTGACACTGATCCGGATGACTCTAAGTCACAAACCGGATACTTGTTTAGTTTGAATGGTGGAGCTGTCAGTTGGTGCAGTTCCAAGCAAAGCATCATGGCGGGATTTACGTGTGGAGCGGAATACATAGCTGCTTCGGAAGCAGGGGTCTGGATGAAGGAGTTCATATCCGATATAGGTGTAATACCTAGTGCATCGGGTGCAATGAAAATATTTTGTGACAATAGTAGAGCAATTGCCTTAGTGAAGGAATCCAGATTTCACAAAAGACAAACACATCAAGAGACGCTTCAACTCCATCCGTGATCAAGTCAAGGAGGAAGACATAGAGATTTGCAAAATACACACAGATCTGAATATAGCAGACCCGTTGACTAAGACTCTTCCACGAGCAAAACATCATCAGCACTAAGACTCCATGGGTGTTAGATTCATTACAATGTAATCTAGATTATTGACTCTAGTGCAAGTGGGAGACTGAAGGAAATATGCCCTAGAGGCAATAATAAAGTTGTTTTTTTATATTTCCTTATTTTATGATAAATGCTTATTATTCATGCTAGAATTATATTAACCGGAAACTTGATACATCTGTGGATAAATATACAAAATACTATGTCCCTAGTAAGCCTCTACCTGACTAGCTCGTTGATCAAAGATGGTTAAGTTTCCTAACCATAGACATGTGTTTTCATTTGATAAACGGGGTCACATAATTTGGAGAATGATGTGATGGATGATGACCCACAAGTATAGGGGATCTATCGTAGTCCTGTCGATAAGTAAGAGTGTCGAACCCAATGAGGAGCAGAAGGAAATGATAAACGGTTTTCAGCAAGGTATTCTCTGCAAGTACTGAAATAAGTGGTAACAGATAGTTTTGTGATAAGATAAATTGTAACGAGCAACAAGTAACAAAAGTAAATAAAGTGCAGCAAGGTGGCCCAATCCTTTTTGTAGCAAAGGACAAGCCTGGACAAACTCTTATAATAGGAAAAGCGCTCCCGAGGACACATGGGAATATCGTCAAGCTAGTTTTCATCACGCTCATATGATTCGCGTTCGGTACTTTGATAATTTGATATGTGGGTGGACCGGTGCTCGGGTGTTGTTCTTACTTGAACAAGCATCCCAATTATTATTAACCTCTATTGCAAGCATCCACAACTACAACAAAAGTATTAAGGTAAACCTAACCATAGCATGAAACATATGGATCCAAATCAGCCCCTTACGAAGCAACGCATAAACTAGGGTTTAAGCTTCTATCACTCTAGCAACCCATCATCTACTTATTACTTCCCAATGCCTTCCTCTAGGCCCAAATAATGGTGAAGTGTTATGTAGTCGACGTTCACATAACACCACTAGAGGCTAGACAACATACATCTTATCAAAATATCGAACGAATACCAAATTCACATGACTACTAATAGCAAGACTTCTCCCTTGTCCTCAGGAACAAACGTAGTTACTCACAAAGCATATTCATGTTCATGATCAGAGGGGTAATAATATGCATAAAGGATCTGAACATATGATCTTCCACCAAATAAACCAAATAGCATCAACTACAAGGAGTAATCAACACTACTAGCAACCTACTAGCACCAATCCCGGACTTGGAGACAAGAATTGGATACAAGAGATGAACTAGGGTTTGGAGATGAGATGGTGCTGATGAAGATGTTGATGGAGATTTCCCTCTCTCGATGAGAGGAGCGTTGGTGATGACGATGGTGATGATTTCCCCCTCCCGGAGGGAAGTGTCCCCGGCAGAACAGCTCAGCCGGAGCCCTAGATTGGTTCCGCCAAGGTTCCGCCTCATGGCGGCGGAGTCTCGTCCCGCAAGGTTGCCTTCTATTTTTTTCTCATCGAAAGACTTCATATAGGAGAAGATGGGCGTAGGAGAGCCACCAGGGGGCCCACAAGGTAGGGGGGCGCGCCCAGGGGGGAGGGCGCGCCCCCACCCTCGTGAGCAGGGTGTGGGCCCCCTGGCCTTCATCTTTGGCGACGATTTTTCTTTATTTATTTTAAGGTATTCCGTGGAGTTTCAGGACTTTTGGAGTTACGCAGAATAGGCCTCCAATATTTGCTCCTTTTCCAGCCCAGAATTCCAGCTGCCGGCATTCTCCCTCTTCATGTAAACCTTGTAAAATAAGATAGAATAGCCATAAGTATTGTGACAAAACATGAAATAACAGCCCATAATGCAATAAATATTGTCATAAAAGCATGATGCAAAATGGACGTATCAACTCCCCCAAGTTTAGACCTCGCTTGTCCTCAAGCGAAAAGCCGATAATAATAAATATGTCCTCATGTTTAGAGGTAGAGGCGTCGATAAAAAGAAAATACGGACATGAAGGCATCATGATTATTTCTATAACAACAACATAAATAGAATTTGTCATATGATTACTCATGTTCAAGTGATGATCTTTTCACAAAGCCAAAGCATGAATCAGAAACCTTATTGAGCACCAACCAATTATACCCTTAGTCATTGAAGCAATTGCAATTTATCATAACATCGGAAAGAGTCTATGTCAGAGCTTTAAAAGCAAGTCCACATACTCAACTATTACTTAGTCCTTCATGATTGCTAACACTCACGCAATACTTGTGGTTACGGAGTTTTAATCGAACACAAAGAAAGATAGGGGCTTATAGTTTTGCCCCACAACTTTTACCTCAAGGGTAATGTCAACAATAACAATTCATGCTCCCCCACATCCAATTAGATATATATATCATGTTCTTTCCAACATGCTGAGCTTGCCAAAGGATAAAATAAAAAGGGAAAGGTGAAGATCACCGTGGCTCTTGCATAAGGTAGAGGATAATAATAAAAGATAGGCCCTTCGCAGAGGAAAGCAGAGGTTGTCATGCACGTTTAGGGTTGATGCACAAAATCTTAGTGCAAGAGAACGTCACTTTATATTGCCCCTTGCATGTGAACCTTTATTATGCAGTCCGTCGCTTTTATTGCGTCCACAACAAGTTCGTACAAAGTTTATTTTCTCCACACTAATAAGTCATGCATATTTAGAGAGCAATTTTTATTGCTTGCACCGATGACAACTTACTTGAAGGATCTTGCTCAATCCATAGGTAGATATGGTGGACTCTCATGGCAAAACTGGTTTAAGGGTATTTGGAAGCACAAGTAGTATTTCTACTTGGTGCTAAGAATTTGGCTAGCATGAGGGGGAAAGGCAAGCTCAACACGGTAGAGGATCCATGACAACATACTTTATCTCGGATGTAAGAAAACATAACTCATTATGTTGTCTTCCTTGTCCAACCTCAACTCTTTAGCATGTCATATTTTAATGAGTGCTCCCAATCATAAAAGATGTCAATGATAATATATCTATATGTGAAACCTCTCTTTCCTTATTACTTCCTATTAATTGCAACGATAACCAAAGCTATATTTGCCAACTCCCAACAACTTTTAATCATCGTACTCTTTCTATGTGGAGTCATTACTTTCACTAAGATCAATATGAACTCTTTGATTATTTTTATTCTTTTTCTTCTAATCATCCAAGATCATGGCAAAATACTCAAGCCCTTGACTCAACACTAATCTTTACTATATAGCTCACGGACTCGATTACAAAGAAGGGTCATAAAGCAAAACTCAAAACTAGATCATGTCATGACTTTATTCTACTAAATCAAGATACTACTAAAAGTATCAAACTAAGAAAAACGGTAAAGATAGGAGTTGTGATGGTGATACGATACCAGGGCACCTCCCCCAAGCTTGTCAGTTGCCAAGGGGAGTGCCCATACCCACGTGATTATGTCCTCGGAGGTGATGGAGGTGGTGATGATGACGGTGGATAGTCGCACATCGAGCATAAAAGTTCCTCCAATTTGCGGATAATGCCCTTGAGCCCAGCAATATAATCCTTTAACAAAATATTCTCCTGTGTGAGATACTTGTTCTATATGCGGGCTAACTCAATCATCTTGAAGGCTTCAATCTCTGTTGGAGTGAAAAGGTTAGGTGAAGGTTGAGGGATATCTTCTTCTTTCACCACCGGAGCCTGAACCTCCATTGCCTTCTTGATTCTTTCATCCTTGTTGATCTCTTCTGGTTCCTCTCTTTTCAACTCTATCTTCAATAGCCAAGAATCCTTGTCTTTGTTGTTGAAGGAGGGAGAAGTCATGGTGCTCTAAATCTGCAACGGAAATAACTCGAAAAGAAAACAGAGGATATTTGCGTGATACGAGAGTCAAAACCTTCGGGAGTATATATAATGAATTTTTACCGACAAAAATACGTATCGTGCAAGGAAATAGAGTCCGTAGGGCACACGAGGTGCTCACGAGGTAGGGAGGCGCGCCCAGGGGGGTAGGGCGCGCCCTCCACCCTCGTGGAGGCCTCGTGTCCTCCCCGGACTGCTACTTATTTTTCTATTTTTCTAAATATTCCAAAATGGAGAAATATTGCCTTCAAAATTGTTTTGGAGTCGGTTTACTTACCGTACCACATACCTATTCTTTTTCGGAGTTTGGAATGTTCTGGAAAGTGTCCCTTATGTATTCCTCCGGGGTTGCGGTTTCAATAATATTAGTTTCAACATTTATAGGATTACCTGAGATATAGTGTTTGATCCTTTGACCGTTTACCATCTTCGGATTTGTGCCTGCGCAGTTGTTGATTTTTATGGCACCGGAACGATAGACCTCCTCGATAACATAAGGACCTTCCCATTTAGAGAGAAGTTTTCCTGCAAAAAATCTTAAACGAGAGTTGTATAGCAATACATGATCACCTACATTAAACTCACGCTTTTGTATCCTTTTGTCATGCCATCTTTTAACCTTTTCTTTAAACAACTTGGCATTTTCATAAGCTTGGGTTCTCCATTCATCAAGTGAGCTAATATCAAATAACCTCTACTCACCGGCAAGTTTGAAATCATAGTTGAGCTCTTTAATAGCCCAGTATGCCTTATGTTCTAGTTCGAGAGGTAAGTGACAAGCTTTTCCATAAACCATTTTATACGGAGACATACCCATAGAATTTTTATATGCAGTTCTATAGGCCCATAATGCGTCATTCAGTTTCTTGGACCAATTCTTTCTAGACCTATTGACAGTCTTTTGCAAGATTAACTTGAGCTCTCTATTGCTCAATTCTACCTGACCACTAGACTGCGGGTGATATGGAGATGCAATTCTATGATTAACATCATATTTAGCAAGCTTCTTACGGAAAGCACCACGAATAAAGTGTGAACCACCATCAGTCATTAAATATCTAGGGACTCCAAACCTCGGAAAAATAACTTCCTTAAGCATTTTAATAGAAGTGTTATGATCAGCACTACTAGTTGGAATATCTTCTACCCACTTAGTAACGTAATCAACAGCAACTAAAATATGAGTATATCCATTAGAGGCAGGAAAAGGTCCCATATAATCAAAGCCCCAAACATCAAATGGTTCAATAACAAGCGAATAATTCATAGGCATTTCTTGACGTCTACTAATATTACCAATTCTTTGACATTCGTCGCAAAACAAAACAAACTTACGGGCATCCTTGAAGAGAGTAGGCCAATAAAAACCGGATTGCAATACCTTATGTGCAGTTCTATCTCCAGCGTGGTGCCCTCCATAAGCCTCGGAGTGACACTTGCGTAGGATCTGTTCCTGTTCATGCTCAGGTACACAACGTCTAATAACACGATCTACTCCTTTATAAAGATGCGGGTCATCCCAAAAGTAATGTCGCAAGTCATAGAAAAACTTTTTCTTTTGTTGGTATGTGAAGCTAGGTGGTATAAACTTAGCAACAATATAATTAGCATAATCAGCATACCATGGAGTGCTACGATAAGTGCTTATGACATTTAATTGTTCATCAGGAAAGCTATCATCAATAGGTAGTGGGTCATCAAGAACATTCTCTAACCTAGACAAGTTGTCTGCAACGGGGTTCTCAGCTCCTTTTCTATCAACAATATGTAAATCAAATTCTTGCAGAAGGAGAACCCATCTAATAAGTCTAGGTTTTGCATCTTTCTTTTCCATAAGATATTTAATAGCAGCATGATCTGTGTGAATAGTTATTTTAGAATCAACAATATAGGGTCTGAATTTATCACAAGCAAATACAACTGCTAAAAGTTCCTTTTCGGTAGTAGCATAATTTCTTTGAGCATTGTCTAGAGTCTTACTAGCATAATGGATAACATTTAATTTCTTATCAACTCTTTGCCCTAGAACAACACCTACATCATAATCACTAGCATCACACATAATTTCAAAGGGTAAATTCCAATCAGGTGGCTGAACAACAGGTGCAGAGACTAATGCTTTCTTAAGTATTTCAAATGCTTCTACACAATCATCATCAAAGACAAATGGTACATCTTTTTGTAATAAATTAGTCAGAGGCCGGGAGATTTTTGAGAAGTCCTTAATGAACCTCCTATAAAATCTGGCGTGACCAAGGAAACTTCTTATACCTTTGATGTCCTTGGGACATGGCATCTTTTCAATAGCATCAACCTTGGCTTTATCAACTTCAACACCTCTTTCAGAAACTTTGTGCCCCAAGACAATACCTTCATTAACCATAAAGTGGCACTTTTCCCAATTCAAGACAAGATTAGTTTCTTCACATCTCTGCAAAACTCGAGCAAGATTGCTCAAGCAATCATCAAAAGAGGAACCATAGACGGAAAAGTCATCCATGAAAACCTCACAAATTTTCTCGCAAAAGTCAGAGAATATAGCCATCATGCATCTTTGAAAGGTAGCAGGTGCATTACATAAACCGAAAGGCATACGTCTATAAGCAAAAGTACCAAAAGGGCATGTAAAAGTAGTCTTTGATTGATCTTTAGCCGACACAGGTATTTGAGAAAAACCGGAATAACCATCTAGAAAGCAATAATGTGTATGTTTGCAAAATCTTTCTAGCATTTGATCAATAAAAGGTAAGGGGTAATGATCTTTCTTAGTAGCCTTATTTAATTTACGTAAATCAATTACCATCCTATAACCTGTGATAATTCTTTGCGGAATCAATTCATCTTTATCATTAGGGACAACAGTAATACCTCCCTTCTTAGGGACACAATGGACAAGACTTACCCACTGACTATCAGCAATGAGATAAATTATACCTGCCTCCAGGAGCTTGAGTATTTCCTTTCTTACCACTTCTTTCATTTTAGGATTCAAACGTCGTTGAGGATCACACACTGGTTTGGCATCCGCTTCCAAATTTATTTTATGTTGACATAGAGTGGGACTAGTGCCCTTAAGATCATCCAGAGTATATCCAATAGCGGCGCGGCGCTTCTTCAGAGTTTTCAATAATCTTTCTTCTTCATGCTCCGAAAGGTTAGCGCTAATAATGACAGGATATATTTTCTTTTCATCAAGATAAGCATATTTAAGATTATCAGGCAACGACTTAAGCTCAAACACGGGATCACCCTTGGGTGGAGGAGGATCCCCTAGGATTTCAACAGGCAAATTATGTTGCAGAATAGGTTCCTGTTTAAAGAAAACTTCATCTATTTCCCTTCTTTCATTCATGAACATATCATTTTCATGGTCTAGCAAATAGTGTTCTAAAGGATCACTAGGAGGTACGACAATAGAAGCAAGACCAATAATTTCATCCTTACTAGGCAATTCTTCCTCACGATGTTGTTTACTAAATTTAGAGAAATTAAACTCATGAACCATATCATCCAAACCAATAGTAACAACATTCTTTTTGCAGTCTATCTTAGCATTAACAGTATTCAAGAAGGGTTTACCAAATATAATGGGACAAAAGCTATCTTGTGGAGAACCAAGAACAAGAAAATCAGCGGGATATTTGGTTTTTCCACACAAGACTTCAACATCTCTAACTATTCCCACTGCAGAAATAGTATCTCTATTGGCAAGTTTAATTGTAACATCAATATCTTCTAACTCAGCAGGTGCAATATCATGCATAATTTCTTTGTATAAGTCAATGGGTATAACACTAGCACTAGCACCCATATCACACAAGCCATGATAACAATGATCTCCTATTTTAACAGAAATAACAGGCACGCCTACCACAAGTCTATGTTTATCTCTATCACAAGGTTTAGCAATTCTGGCACTTTCACCACATAATTGAATAACATGCCCATCAATATTATCAGACAAGAGATCTTTAACAATAGCAATATTGGGTTCTACTTTGACTTGCTCAGGAGGTGTATAAGTTCTAGTATTGCTTTTACGAACAACAGTTGAAGCTTTAGCATGATCCTTCATTCTAACAGGAAAAGGTGGTTTCTCAACATAAGAAGTGGGAACAATAGGATCATTATAAGTGACAATCTCTTCTTCAACTTTAATAGGTGCAGCTACTTCTACTTCTATGGGAGGATGATATTTAAACCACTTCTCCTTGGGGAGATCAACATAAGTAGCAAAAGATTCATAGAAAGAAGCTACTATCTCAGAGTCAAGTCCATATTTAGTGCTAAACTTATGGAAAATATCGGTATCCATAAAAGATTTAACACAATCAAACTTAGGTGTCATACCTGACTCCTTACCTTCGTCGAGGTCCCAATCTTCAGAGTTGCGTTTAATTCTATCCAATAAATTCCATCTAAATTCAATAGTCTTCATCATAAAAGAGCGAGTACAAGAAGTATCGAGCATGGTGCGATTGTTATCAGAAAGCCGAGCATAAAAACTTTGCATAATCACTTCTCTTGCGAGCTCATGATTGGGCCATGAATATAACATTGATTTAAGTCTCCCCCAATCTTGACCGATGCTTTCTCCTTCGTGAGGCCAAAAATTATATATATAATTGCGATCACGATAAACAAGATGCATAGTGTAATACTTTTGATGAAATTCCAATTTCAATCTTTTATAGTTCCATGATCTCATATCATCACATAGCCTATACCATGTCAATGCGTCTCCCTTCAAAGATAAAGGGAAAGCCTTCTTTTTAACAACATTATCGGGTATACTTGCAAGCTTAAATAGTCCACAAACATCATCCACATAGCGTAGATGTTCATCAGGATGCTTTGTTCCATCTCCTGTAAAAGTGTTAGCTAGCAGTTTTTCCATCATACCCGAAGGAATCTCAAAAGGAATTTCTTTTTCAATAGTTTCAGTAGGTTGAGTAGGTTGAGGAGCAACTCTTTGCTCTACTGGACGGGGTGAAGATACCCCGAACAAGCCCCTCAGACAATTACTTTCCATAGTAACAAGTGACAGAAAATTTCAGCACACTAAATAAATTTTTCCTTACCAAATTCCACCTACCAAAGGTGCTTCACTCCCCGGCAACGGCGCCAGAAAAGAGTCTTAATGACCCACAAGTATAGGGGATCTACCGTAGTCCTTTCAATCGAACCCAACAAGGAGTAGAAGGAAATGATAAACGGTTTTCAGCAAGGTATTCTCTGCAAGTACTGAAATAAGTGGTAACAGATAGTTTTGTGATAAGATAAATTGTAATGAGCAACAAGTAACAAAAGTAAATAAAGTGCAGCAAGGTGGCCTAATCCTTTTTGTAGCAAAGGACAAGCCTGGACAAACTCTTATAAGAGGAAAAGCGCTCCCGAGGACACATGGGAATATCGTCAAGCTAGTTTTCATCACGCTCATATGATTCGCGTTCGGTACTTTGATAATTGATATGTGGGTGGACTGGTGCTTGGGTGTTGTTCTTACTTGAACAAGCATCCCACTTATGATTAACCTCTATTGCAAGCATCCGCAACTACAACAAAAGTATTAAGGTAAACCTAACCATAGCATGAAACATATGGATCCAAATCAGCCCCTTACGAAGCAACGCATAAACTAGGGTTTAAGCTTCTATCACTCTAGCAACCCATCATCTACTTATTACTTCCCAATGCCTTCCTCTAGGCCCAAATAATGGTGAAGTATTATCTAGTCGACATTCACATAACACCACTAGAGGCTAGACAACATACATCTTATCAAAATATCGAACGAATACCAAATTCACATGACTACTAATAGCAAGACTTCTCCCTTGTCCTCAGGAACAAACGTAATTATTCACAAAGAATATTCATGTTCATGATCAAAGGGGTACTAATATGCATAAAGGATCTGAACATATGATCTTCCACCAAATAAACCAACTAGCATCAACTACAAGGAGTAATCAACACTACTAGCAACCTACTAGCACCAATCCCGGACTTGGAGACAAGAATTGGATACAAGAGATGAACTAGGGTTTGGAGATGAGATGGTGCTGATGAAGATGTTGATGGAGATTGCCCTCTCCCGATGAGAGGAGCGTTGGTGATGACGATGGTGATGATTTCCTCCTCCCGGAGGGAAGTGTCCTCGGCAGAACAGCTCTGCCAGAGCCCTAGATTGGTTCCGCCAAGGTTTCGCCTCGTGGCGGCGGAGTCTCGTCTCGCAAGGTTGCCTTCTATTTTTTTCTCATCGAAAGACTTCATATAGGAGAAGATGGGCGTCGGAGAGCCACCAGGGGGCCCACGAGGTAGGGGGCGTGCCTAGGGGGGAGGGCGCGCCCCCACCCTCGTGAGCAGGGTGTGGGACCCCTGGCCTTCATCTTTGGCGACGATTTTTCTTTATTTATTTTAAGGTATTCCGTGGAGTTTCAGGACTTTTGGAGTTACGCAGAATAGGCCTCCAATATTTGCTCCTTTTCCAGCCCAGAATTCTAGCTGCCGGCATTCTCCCTCTTCATGTAAACCTTGTAAAATAAGAGAGAATAACCATAAGTATTGTGACAAAACATGAAATAACAGCCCATAATGCAATAAATATTGTCATAAAAGCATGATGCAAAATGGTTGTATCAATGGACAAGATCCATTCGTTAGCTTAGCATTATGATCGTTCAGTTTTATTGCTATTTCTTTCTTCATGTCAAATACACATTCCTTCGACTATGAGATTATGCAACTCCCGGATACCAGAGGAATGCCTTGTGTGCTATCAGACGTCACAATGTAACTGGGTGATTATAAAGATGCTCTACAGGTTTCTCCGAAGGTGTTTTGTTGGGTTGGCATAGATCAAGATTAGGATTTGTCACTCCGAGTATCAGAAAGGTATCTCTGGACCCTCTTGATAATACACACCATAAGAAGCCTTGCAAGAAAAGTGACTAATGAGTGAGTTGCAGGATGATGTATTACAGAACGAGTAAAGAGACTTGCTGGTAACAGGATTGAACTAGGTATGAAGATACCGACGATCGAATCTCGAGCAAGTAACATACCGATGACAAAGGGAATAACGTATGTTGCCATAACGGTTCGACCAATAAAGATCTTCGTAGAATATGTGGGAGCCAATATGAGCATCCAGGTTTCGCTATTGGTTATTGACCGGAGAGGTGCCTCGGTCATGTCTATATAGTTCTCGAACCCGTAGGGTCCGCACGCTTAACGTTCGATGATGATATTGTATTATATGAGTTATGTGATCCGGTAACCGAATGTTGTTCAGAGTCCCGGATGAGATCACATACATGACGAGGAGTCTCAAAATGGTCGAGAGGTAAATATTGGTATATAGGACGATAGTATTCGCACACCGGAAGTGTTCCGGAGGGTACCAGATACATATCAGACTACCGGAGGGGTTACCGGAACCCCCGGGGAGAAGATATGGGCCATATGGGCCATGAGAGGGCAGCACACCAGCCCACAAGGGGTGGCGCGCCACCCTATGGAAGGAGGCCGAATAGGAGAAGGAGAAAAGGGGGTTCGCCCCCCTTCCTTCTCTCTCCCCCTTCCCTTTTCTTCTCCGACAATTATGGAAGGGGGGAGGCCGAATTGGGGAAGACCCCAAGTAGGATTCGGCCTACTTGGGGCGCCCCCTGGCTGCCTCTCCTCCCCTCCAACCTATATATATGTGGGGAAGGGGCGCCTAGAACACAAGACATCAATTGTTAGTCGTGTGCGGCGCCCCCCTCAACAGTTTACACCCCCGGTCATATTCTCGCGGTGCTTAGGCAAAGCCCTGCACGGATCACTTCACCATCACCGTCACCACGCCGTCGTGCTGACGGAACTCATCTACTTCCTCAACATCTTGCTGGATCAAGAGGGCGAGGGATGTCATCGAGCTGAACGTGTGCAGAACTCGAAGGTGTCGTACGTTCGGTACTTGATCGGTCGGAGCTAGAAGAAGTTTGACTACATCAACCGTGTTGTCAAACACTTCCGCTTACGGTCTACGAGGGTACGTAGACACACTCTCCCCCTTTTGTTGCTATGCATCTCCTAGATAGATCTTTCATGAGCGTAGGATTTTTTTTGAAATTGCATGCTACGTTCCCCAACATTAACATGTTGAACAAACATATGGTGAAAATGACCAACATAGAAATATAAAGCAATGGTAGGACGTGTCATGTAGGAACAACAAAACATGGAGTGGGCCTGTCTATCTTTGAGCTAGATGATTTTTGATTTTGCATCGTTCAAAATATTTTGTATGTTCTATCCACTCCAACTAGCATGTATCGCATGATTGAAAATCAGCTAGATGTTTATTAGACACCCCAAAAATGAAATGGTAGCACCATCAAGGCAACAATTATATAATTTCTAGTTTAGCACAGTTCTGTAACTTCATAGAATTGTTTTCTTTCTTATTTATACAAAGAACAAAGTCCATATTAACCCTCACAAAATTGCCGACGACACCTATTAGCCATTCGGTTACGGTTGAAGTCAAGTTGGGAGCATCCTAATATTCCTCTTGTATATGGATAAGACGAAATTGATGAAACATGCTAGTGGACGACGACAACATGGGCTACAAGGACATGGCGAGATCAGACGAGGAGGTGCCGCCGGGCCATAGCCGTCGATGCCTCACACCATGGAGGAGGAGCAACAGCTCTTGGCCGGACTAGCCGCAGCTATCATCAACGCTCTAAGGTAGCTGCCAGCACTCCCACCGTCGAACCACGACATCCCGACCAAATGCTGCATCAAGAGGAGTTCTCGTCCCTGCAGTGTTGCTAGACAGACACCAAGCAACGCTTACCACCGTCTGGAAGGAGGAGCCACTATCCCAGCCAAAGTCACGCACCCGCCTCGAGTACTACATTGGCTGAGGCGGGTCGCGTGACGCATCCTTCTCATTCTCCGGGGGCTCCAAGGCCCTCACTTAGACGAAGTGGCGCCTACAGTGCGCTCGACCTCCTTCGCCAAGACATAGGTGGCCCGACCCCTGAGTTCTCTCCGACGAGGGGCTCGTGGTGGCGTGTACCTTGGATCGGTCCAAGACTACCAAGGAGACTGATGCCCGCAACCGCGGATCAGCGAAGGCTTCCTCCTCCTCGGCGTCATCTAGTCAGAGCGCGAGCTCCGAAGAATCAAGGTTGCGCAAGGCGGCGGTGGACGCGGGAAGCAACACAGAGGCTGGAGCCTGACGCGCGAGCACATTTCCGTGGTATCCCGGGTGTCAACAGCAACAACGACAACGACGGCGGCGATGGCGGTCCATGTGGTCTCGGATGCCATGCCTAATACGTTACTGCCTTCTACTTAGTTTCAAATTAGTTTAGTTTAATTTAATTTGGGATAGTTTGCATGTAATATATATCAAACTCGTTAATTTTGTTAGTTTACATGTAATGTAATATATCATACTTAGCTTAAATTTCATCCACAATTTGTGTTTTCATCATTTGAAAGCAGGAAAGTTTTAAAAACATGGTTGGATGGCCTTCACTTGCTAGATGCCCACGGACGTTTAGGCGTCCATTTGGTGATTTGCGTTTGGACATGGTGTACCGAGCGGTGCCACTTGCGATGATCTGTTACTTTGATATGCAGGAAGAATATCAGGTGCTCCAGCACCATAGATGATACGGTTATATGACCTCCCGGATCTTACATCCAATGGCTCCCAGAATGTCTGATTTTTTTACTGGAAAGCCTTCAGAGAGTTTGGAACATAAGTACAAAAGTTGCTCAGATGCCATAGGATCAGAGATCTAACCGTCCAAAAGCTCGGATCACCGTAGCATCTAAGTTGCCAAAGCCCATGATATTCATATGATTCGTCAGGTACACGCAAACGAATTACACTCTGATCCAGTGGAGAAAGACCGCATATATAACCTCTAGCGGCATTGCCCTGCAGTGGCATCGGATTCCTTAGCGTGGGTACATCTTTTCTGCATGCAGTACAAAGATTTTAGCTTTGCTGATGAACCAGGGCAAGTTTTATTCCGGGAAGAAACGCACATGCGTCCATGTACCTGTGGGCTCAAAACACTTATAAAATTATTTTCAACAGCAGGTAAGACGCTTAAAATGTGTCGCTGGACATGGCATAGGCGCGAGCATGGAGCTTTCCTCCATGACCCACCGACGCGCCCACAGAGAACACGTGACCACACGTGTTTCGCGCGCAGCCAGTATCAGCGGCACGGCGACAGAGAGTCAAACTTTCCTCTCTGACGACGGCGTGACGACTCCACGGCCATCCCGTGCCACGTCGTCCTCCTTCCCGCCATCCGCCGCTTCGTCCTTGGTCTCCTTGCCCGGCCGCCGATGGCTGGCGGCACCGTCGTCATTCATGTCCTTCTTGGACGCGCTGGCGTCCTGGAAGTCCTCCAGCCTGAAAGCCGGCCTCCACGGCGGCTCTGCCCAGCGCGCGCGCTTCCTCCCGCCGCCGCAGACCTCGCTGGCACCCTCCGTGCTCGCGCCGGCGTCGTCGCCCCCGCTCTTGTTCATGCCCCTCATGGCCCGGATGTTGGCCAACAGCGCGTAGAACCTCTCCACCTGCTCGTCCTCCACGCCGCTCTCCGCAACAGTAGCGCCTGTTGTTGCCGTCGCAGGCGCCGGGTCGGCCGCAGCCCCGCCTTCTCCTGGCAGCGGTTCGTCCCGCCGAGGTACTGGCCTCGGCGCCGCCGTCCGCCGGGTCGACGGCGCGGCGTCTGCGTCGCCGTTGCCTGCCGCCACAGCCTTGGCTGCTGTCTTTGTGGCGTCCATGGCAATGCTGCAGACAGTAGGATGGTCTTCCAGCTGGATTACAATCTCAGTGCCACTCTGTGGTTGGCGAGAAAGACACAGGAGAGGACAGAGGAAGTGAGATGAGAGAGACACGGTATGGCTGGTTGCATGACGCTCATGGCGAGTGAATTTATAGAGGTTGCCGTGATTCGTGCTAGAAATTGTTAACACTCCGTGTTTATATAAAGTTATTATTTGCTTATGTCTAAATTCCGGAATTTCACAGCGCAAGCGTTCAGATTCTGATCACATGGCCATAAACATTCAAAGCTAAGTAGTACTACTCTGTTTGCTGCATCCGCGAGCTCGTCAGGTAATTCGGGATGACCAAGATATACTGTACTGTACCTGCTAAAATGTGCACATTTTGACTCTAAAAAACTGCACATTTTATACCCATAACCACTACCTTCCGTCCTGCTTTATTGCCCCTTTTGTATTTTATACTGTATCAAACTTTAACCTTTGCTTGAGCTAACAAAATATTGATTCACGTCATCAAAGAGAATATCATCAAAAGGTATGATCAAGTACGAATTTAACAATATACAACTTTCAATAACATGCATTAACACTTTATCAGTTAAATATATGATTAAAATATGGCATAAAATACAAAAGATCAATAAATCAGGGCAGAGGTAGTAGCGAATTGAATGACGAAAGGTTCAATACCACGCGTGGCATTTATGTTAGATTGCAATCTTAAAATTGAAGCCTTGTGGCAATGATGCAGTTCCACCTTTTATGATTCGTTGCACTGGCACGACGCATACGTCCTCACAAATCATGGACGAAGAAAAAACGCACCATCAGAATAAAGAAAACAGGAATAGAGCAGAGCCGCATAGCGCAAGTTTTCTATCTAGGCAATGTAAAATTCGGTCCACTGTGGTGTCTGACAGGCTTGTGGATACCGAGTAACCGTGGTCAAAGTGCAACACTGTATGCGTTGAGGCCCTGGCCAGGTAGCGCTCGGTCTTCCGGAAATAACGGAGGGACGAGGACGTGCCCCCTGCCAGCACTAGCGGCAACGCCGTCCTATACTACAGTACTTTATTCAAAATTTTAAAATGCCACTACTTTTTTCTTCTCGAGTTCTCTAATCTACTACTAATCTACCTGGCCATTATAGTTCCTGGCCAAGGGCATCGCACGTCATCTTCCGCTCTCTGTTTAAGAAGCAGACACCGCGGCGACTCATCGAGATTGAGGTCCCCTTCTAATCTTCTTTTTCTTTAATGATCGCCACCACCTTCCGTGAGTACCCCTGGCTGGATTTGTATGGCCCTAGTTACACAGGGCAAAGGCAGCAGCGGTCGGTGGTGGGGCAAATCGGGGATCGCTCGAAAGGTCCGGCGAGCTCATCATGTGTCATCATCGGTGACGTACTTGCTAACGACGAAACATGACGCGATCGTCGTGGCTGTCTCCGTCGCGATGGAGCGGGCGAGGCGAATATTTGAATAATAATCACTCCAGTACTCCTACTCACTAACGAATAATACTCCTGCTGACGGCTTGCGGATGATGTCAGCACCGCAAGTGCCCGTGACGACTTTGAAGAAGTGGAGTTGTTTGCTCAGGGGGTGTTTGTTTCCAGGAACTTTTTGGTGTAGGAACTAGAAAAAGTCCCTAGCAAACCAAACAGGGTGGGTCTTTTTTGGGACTTTTTGCTAAAAGTCCTTAGAAGCACCTCCTTGAGAGTCTTTTTTAAAAAGTTCTAGGGACTAGAAAAAGTCCTAGGACTAGAGAAACAAACACCACCTCAGTTTTGTAGGGGAGTACCATGCACTTGTGACTTTGTGAGTGTGTAGGGTACCATGCCTTGCCGGCGTGTATCACACTGCAGAGGGTCTGGGGCAGGCAGGTCGCCAGCTTCTTCAGTGGGTTTGCACCGTTTGGTTAACTTGGTCTGGCCACTGGTGCCAACAGCCCCAATAGTGCTCGCGGAAGATATTTCTCTATTCTTGGCAGATGCTTGCGTGAATCACATTTGTAGCTAAGCTAGAGCACATGTTTACGAAAACGTTGGCGAAGGCCGTTAACGAGTCGAGTCCCGAGAAGATAGCCGGGGCCTGTCAGTTAGAAAACGTTTTTCCTGCTTAGATTACCTTGCTTCCTTCGGAAATTCGATTCGGAGGGGCATGCACATGACCAGCTGTGACTGATGTCTGATACCTCGCCATCCGCAAAGTCATTGGATCTCCATGAGGACACAACAAGTTTTAAGTTTAAATTTCTAAAACTTACGATTTTGTCCGTCACTTGTACCAAGTTTCAGAGTCAAAACTTAAAACTTGCTCCTACGGCCCTACCAAGTTTTAGAAGTTGAAACTTCACGGGATTTTAAAAATTGTGAAAACGTATTCAATATTGATCTCATTGAAAACCCTCGTAACCAGAAACACTAATATGAAGATGAAACTTATTTTAAACTTTTGGTTCAAAAGATGTGAAATATTGGAAGTTGAAAGCCAAAAGAAAAGAACTCTAGCTGGCGAACGCTCGTTGAGGAGGATGTCATTTGTGAACGATTTTCATGGCAATTTTAGTCGTAGGGGACTGGCAATTTCTAGACTAGCATGGCAAGTTCACGTACATAAGGCTTTAAAAAAATTGTCATCATCTGATCTCGATCATACGGTTTCTAGTATGTCCGTTGGGAGTTCCTTCTCAGCGAATGGTCACCAGTTACCATTACCGAACAAAATGGGGTGTTTCGTGCCTCCCACTTGCATGTTACAAATCCTCTCACTCAGTCCTTCAGTAACCTAGCACAGTTGCAATTTACCTTTAAGAAAATATTATATTCAATACTTTTTGCGGGCCTAGTAAAGAGAGATGATTGGTATTTTTTCAGAAAGAGTAAAAACATACTTATTAATTGATTAATTTGAATCATCTAATCAAACAAGGTGGTGTTTCTCCGTTCCCTTATTTCAAAAGTATAAAGTTTATGATGACATCAACAAATAGGATTTCGTGAACCCTACTGAAAGGATCGATATGGTCAACTAGAGAAGGGTGATTATGTGACTAACAAAATTTTATCCTCTTTTCCAAATTTAGGCTCAACAATAATGGTTGTCTAGATATGAAACTAGGTGGACGACCTATATAATAAGCAACACAAGTAACGAGTGCAAGTAAGGGTAAATAGGAGATATAAACTTGCACAAAGTGAACGACCGAAATAACCGCAATTGGAGCCGATGGAGATGAGGATCTGTTTCTGAAGTTCCTCCTTTGGGGGTGGTTCGTCTCTGTTTGGAGGGGTGTGAAGGTACGATGCTCCCCAAGCGTCCCAATGCCTCACCCTATTCTTTTCACGCCCTTGCACAACACAAGGTGTCGTGAATCCACCAGCGATGCCCTTGAAGGGGTAAACTGAACCTTTACAAACAAGGTTAGGGCTCTCTCCACAACTAAATTGAAGGCTCCCGACACCACCACATAGCTTCACCATAATGAAATATGACCCCAAGGTGACATTTTCCTTCTAGAGTGCCCAAACACCTAAGAGTAACAAGATCCACAAGTGGAAGTATGGGGAATCAAATTTCCTTTAGTGAAAGTGTAGACCAAGGTCTCCTCCCTAAATCTCTAGAAAATAAACAAGTTTGGTTGGCTAGAGACACTACAAAATTTGCTCTTTCAGTGATAAAATCTTAGTGACAAACATGAAATGTCACCTAAAATCATTTTCTGTGACGGCCCATCATCACCAGGTGTTTTCCTCCCGGGGCAGTGCCCTCGGCAATTTTGCTGATGTTCGTGCAGATTTTTAGCAACGTATTCGGCCGTCATTAGGCATGTCCATTTTCTGCGACGAGTCTCAGTGTCACAGTAAATGTTGATGGGTCCATTTTTAAACGCTAATAGAAAAATAACAAGTAATAATTTTTCAGCTGACTCATTTAGCGAGTTCCCTTTTCACAATAGCGGGAACTTGTAATTGGGATCATCCAGTTCCCTCCTAACAAACGGAATTGGGATCATCGGCTTAGGGCCCTCCTCTCATACCACGCCCTCGACGAGTTGAGAGGCAGACACAACGAGGTAAACACGGTTGTGACGACATGGAGAAGCCACACGCCCGTGTTGAAGGGAGAAGTCACGCGCGACTGCGGCGGTGTTAAACAGGAACGATTTCAGGTGCGACCTAGTATTTACTAAAAAAACATCATAACAAATTTCAGATACATTATATTTACTTTTCATGTTGTGCATGCAATGAATCGTGGATGGATTACTCATGGAACGAAGCTGGTGGCACCATACATGGCTGGTGTGAATCAGTTTAAATTTCCCAAATAAAAAAATAAAATCATTTATTTTGTCTGGCATCATTCTGATCCTATTTTGCTGCCAACCAAAATAATGTAACCCAGTTGGTGCAATTAGTTGGGAAATGTAGTAGAAAACAAAAAAAAAATCACCCTACGATCACCCAGGAACAATATGAAGATGCATATTAGGTTTGGATCAACGTTCCTTACTGACTGCGGAGTGCAGCGGAAGTAGTCAAGTTGGTGTAGATCGTACTTGGAGTCCCTCGAACCGTTGATGACGATCCCGCGAATCGCCCTCGAATGATCCCTTAAACGAAAGACTGAAAGCACGACCTCTCTACTTGGTTGCAAGCGCTTCGGTGTCTAGAGCTAATCGTCACCGGGAATCAGAGGGAGGAGAATAGAACCACACTAGGCTTCTAATTATGGGGATTAGAGGAACTAGGTTAGTCAACAAAGGCCAACTAGAACTAGATGAACTAGAGGAGTCTTCAAAACTTGTGTATACCAATGGGCAAAATCCTCTAGTACATATAGGTTTGAGGGGAGAGGAGGGGCTGCAACAAAACATGATCAGCATCAAATCTCCATGGGTGTTAGATTGATTACTATGTAATCTAGATTATTGACTCTAGTGCAAGTGGGAGACTGTTGGAAATATGCCCTAGAGGCACTAATAAAATGGTTATTATTATATTTCCTTAATCATGATGAAGGTTTATTATTCATGCTAATATCGTATTGACCGGGAACTTAAATACATGTGTGGATACATAAACAAACACTACTGTAGGATGCCGCTTACGCGACACTACGATTAGAGACCCTTTGAAGAAATTGTGTGCGATGCATTAATCGCAAATGGTGATGTAAAAAAAACTGCCAAAAAACATGCAAAACATTTGTGATGAAGGATACATCAAACATGGTTCAGATTTTAGTTGCGTGTGCGATGAGGGGCATACGATTCAGTTCAATTAACTGTTTGCGATGTGGCAGAACAAAAGAAACGGGCAGCCATATGAAGGCGTGTGCGATATACGGCGTACAGTTCACTCGGATGAACTATTTGTGATTAGGCAACACAAAAGAAACGGTCACCCGTATCAAGGTGTGTGTGATATACGACATACGGTTCACTCGGATGAAATGTTTTTGATTAGGCAACACAACAAAAACGGTTCAACCAGATCAAGGTGTGTGCAATGGAGGGCATACAGTTCATTCTGGTAAACTGTTTGTGTTGAGCCAAGAGAACAAAAACGTTTCACACAAACAAGATGTGTGTAATAGCGGCAAACATCCAATTACATAGGTGGCTAGTACACTGTCGGGGGAAACGACACCTATGGGATCACATGGAATCCCTACTACGGTTGGCGGGGCGTGGAGCTGTGCAAAGAGCGGGACTGAAAGATCAACGCGAGGGGATTTTTACCCAGGTTCAGGCCGCAAACGATGCGTAATACCCTAGTCCTGCTTTTCTGTATATTTGGTATTCTTGAGCTCTTGAACTAGCTATGGTGCCTGCCTAGTTCAAAAATTCTGAATCCTCCCTCAGTACGCCTCGGGCCTCCTTTTATATGTCAAAGGGGTCGCCACAATGGCACACAGGAGGTGGAAAGTATGTACAGAGTACAAGCCTATCGTCTGGGACCGTAGGACAAACACATTTAATGCGCTGCCAACGTGCCCTCTTGCTTTATCGAGGACGACAAATAAGCTTGTCCCGTCCATCGCCGCCTCCCCTCGCTTTGACACGCGTCCAAGGTGAAGAGGCATGCAGCGCCACGCTGGCTGGCTGGCTGCTGAGCTGGTGCGGTGGCAGGGTCTTCACGAAGATCTGCATGCCACCACACAGGTGCTTGGCTGGTTGGCCTAGAAGTTGCGTGCTACCACGAAGACGTTCGCCTAGTTGGCGGGCTGGCCGCCACGTCGGAACGGGCGCGGGGCAGCAGAACTCTGGCAGGTGCGGGCCTGGTCGTGGCCCTGCAGATGCCCCCAGCAAGGGTCTTGCCGGGGTCTTGTGGGCGTCCCCGACAAGAATCTTGCCGGGGGTCTTCGTCTGTCCCCGGCAAGGATCTTGCCAGGGGTCTTCGTCTTCTGGTTCCCATCTAGATTTGCAGGTCTTTGGTCTTCACAAAGATCTGCATGCCACCACGCAGGCGCCCCTGAGCCTTGGTCATTGATGTTTGTCGATGGTGTCAGGACTCTCGGGCTCAAGGGCGGCGGCCTTGCTGGTGTTGGGCAAGTCGCCCCGGCAAGGCTCTTGTAGGGGCTGTGTAGGCCACCCCGGCAAGGGTCTTGCCGAGGGGAATCCACCTTGCCCCTTTGCTCTTCATGCCTCTGGCTTGAGCACTGCCCTGGCAGTCTTGTATCTTTGCTTCCTCTGCCCCGGGAAGCGTGGCCGCAGGTGCGGCTATGACTTCCCATGCACAAGTAAATGGGTACATAAACACTACAAGAAATATGTCTACTAGTGACCTTCTGTCAGTTACCCTGGAAGAATTGGTCATAGATCTATGACCATTTGAGACCAATTGGTCAAAAGTTGTTCGGGGGGCTCCAAACCTTAAACCATTGCGACCATTTTGGTCAGAAAGGTCGTACTTTCCTTACACAAAATGGACATAAAGCAAACATCGCTGGTCCACTGCCTTATTTCTAGTTGTTAACGACCAATATAGATGGTCATAGCCTTGTAAATTGTGGTGGGTTGTGATGACTAGGCGCCATCTCATCAGTTTTGCCTATGTGTCATGTCCATGTGTCAATTTTTGCCCTAGGTTGTGAAGCAACCTATAATTCTGTTATTCCAAAAAATTCCAAAAAAATCTCATAAATTGTTTGGATCATATCTTCATCAAATATGTCAAAAACCTTCCTTGCCTAGTTCAAAAATAACTCAACAATATTCATTTTCCTATTCTGTTCAGTACATCACTTTTGAAGGAAGTGTTACTTATATATTCTTGATTTCCCTAAAAATTTGTGAAGACATTCTTCTTAGTATATGATCATCCTAAGCCAAAACTCACGCCCATTAGCCATGTGCATTTCCCGTACGGCTAATCAAACACTTGGCTGCTAATTCATCTTTGAGCATAGTTTGGTCTCCTCATGAGAATCTTATGTTGTTATTTTCTTCCTAGCACCTACCTGGGGAGTGCCTAACCCACTAGACATGCCTAGGCCGCCCATAACGCATGACAACACCACGGTCACGCGGTGACCACGCGGCGGGCATGTGAGCTTATGCGCTCTAGAGTTGGGGCCCTCGGCCACCGTCCAAACCTCGATGTCTCGCCATCAAACCATGTATTTCTGATTAAATAGATACTTATTTACCTAGAAATGATTTTTGGAAAAAATAAAGACCAAACTATGAGGCAGCTGCAGTTCTAATTTGACCCGCTTCAAACTGAATCGGCGAGAATTTGTTTTTTTCACCAGAGGTGGATCAAAACTATTGACACCCAACCATTTTGTCAATTGTGCATTAAATATGGCCTAGTATTTTATAAAATTGATTAGATCCAATTTTGCGATAAATATATGGTAGGTCCTTCACAAAAAAAACTCATTTCGGGCACTCAGAAAATAGAAAATGTATTTTCCGTGAAAAGAAAATGAAAACTCCCTTAGGCAACATTGTTTGGAATTGCAAGATGCACCCTTGTGCACAATATGAGATCATTTGAACAAACTATGCCATTAATGTGGCCATAAGATTGATCATTTGGCTTGAAAGCCATGAATCTTCATGCATGATAGCTCATTTCTGAGAACACTTTTCTAAAATAAATTCCGTATTATAAGTTTATTATTTTTCCTCGAAACTTGGTCACATATAATGACACAATGCGAAGGTTTTCCAATTTTTTGATTTTTTTTGAATTTTTTATGCCCGTTTCAAAATGCGGTCAAAACGGTGGGCTTGACCGTTCCTAGCTAGTGGTTGAATCTTGGAATTTTTTTGTGTTTCTCTGATCAAATAGATACTTATGTACCTATAAATGGTTTTTGAAAAAAAAATAAGAGCAAACTATGAGGCAGCCACAGTTCAAATTTGACCGGCTTCCAACTGAATCGGCGGAAATTTGTCTTTTTCATGAGAGGTGGATCAAAACTTTTTACACCCAACCATTTGGTCAATTGTGCATTAAATATGGCCTAGTATTTTATAAAATTGATTAGATCCAATTTTGCAACAAATATATGGTAGGTCCTTCACAAAAAAAAACTCATTTCGGGCACTCGGAAAATAGAAAATGTATTTTCCGTGAAAAGAAAATGAAAACTCCCTTAGGCAACATTGTTTGGAATTCCAAGATGCACCCTTGTGCATAATATGAGATCAGTTGAACAAACTATGCCATGAATGTGGCCATAAGATTGAGCATTTGGGTTGAAAGTCATTCATCTTCACACTTGATAGCTCGTTTCTCAGAACACTTTTTTAAAATAACCGTCGTATTACAAGTTTATAATTTTTGCTGGTAACTTGGTCACAAATAATGACACAATGCGAAGGTTTTCCATTTTTTTGATCTTTTTTGAATTTTTTATGCCCGTTTCAAAATGCGGTCAAAACAGCGGGGATGGCCGTTCCTAGCTATTGGTTGAATCTTGGAATTTGTTTGGTGTTTCTCTGATTAAATAGATACTTATGTACCTAGAAATGATTTTTGGAAAAAAATAAGGAGCAAACTATAAGGCAGCTGCAGTTCAAACTTGACCCGCTTCCACCTGAATCGGCGGAAATTTGTCTTTTTCACCACAGGTGGATCGAAACTTTTGACACCCAACCATTTGATCAATTGTGTATTAAACATGGCCTAATATTTTAGAAAATTGATTTGGTCCAATCTTGCAACAAATATATGGTAGGTCCTTCACGAAAAAACTCATTTTGGGCACTCAAAAAATGGAAAATGTTTTTTTTGCCAAAAACTCATTTCGCACGACACCTTTTAAAAGTTATTTATCTTATTTCTTGTTTGTTATTTTTCCTAAAAATTTGTCCACATTTGGTGACACAATGAGAAGGTTTTGCATTTTCTTTTTGAATTTTTCAGGTCATAAAATAGCTGACATGACTTTAACACATTAATTTTAGGCAACTATTACCTATTTAGATGGTCATAACATCATACTGCATCCTTATTGGTCCGTGCACATCTCACGCGGATCACGCATCATACGCCGTCGGATGCTCGCAGATCCAACGGCTGTCCTCAACCCTTCCACACCAACCCTGAAACCCTAACTGGTCATTTTCCATCCACCCCGCCTCCTTTCTTTCCCACATCCATCCATCGATCCCCTTCCATCTCCTCGCTCAGCTTCAGTCTTCTGTCGTCGTCCTCCCCATCTCACATCTGCATCGCGCCGCCCTTCTCCCAATCCCACCGTGGATGCCTCCACCCGTCCGGCGCTGTCACACCGCACACCCACTGCTGCCCCCACTCCTCTGGTGCCATCTCCCTCCTCATCGAGGGCCGACCCCTCATCGTCCAGCCAATCCAGCGCCGCCTCCCTCCCCATCGACCAGCGCCTCACTGGCCGTCCAGTGCCACCACCACACCTCCAACGCCAGTCTCCCACCCCACCGAGCGCCGAGTCCTTGCCGTCCAGCACCGCCCACCTCCCCATCAAGCGCCTCCCCATCAAGTGCAGCCGAGATTTCGGGAGAGACCCCCGCCGTGATGCCGAGAAGGTGGCAGGTCTGGGGCCGGCCCGACGGTAGCCAAGTCTGGGTCCCCGCCCTCGACCCTGACGCGACGCCCTCGCCACCCCCGCCGCGGCCCTGCCTCTTCCTCCGCCGGGGCGCACCGCGGGGACAGCCGCCGCTTCATTCGAGGACGCGCCGGTCAAAGGTACCCCCCATCATGCTCTCATCTCGGCGTGGATTCCTTCCTAAAAATTGTGATGGATACTGACTTGATTGGCCCCTCTCTTGCATTGTCATTTCTCCGATCCAAAACCCTAGGTCGGGGCGCTGCCGACGGATGCTGCGTCGAGTCCATGGACGACCTCCTTGTCCAAGGTACGGCCTCCTCCCTTCACCTCTTCTATTTGGTCCTTGTTTGTGTGACCGCGACGCCCTCAAGGTCCGCCCCTCCTCCCCCTCCCGATATCGTCGCTAGCCTCGGTTCTAGCTCCATGACGACCTCATCACTGTTGCGGCAGAATACACCATGTGAGGTTCTGCTTACTGGTGTGGTAGTGTGCCATTAGCTTCTAGGCCACAAAATCATTGGCTGGTTGGGCCCTTTGAAATGCTTAATTTGATTATTATCTGCATTGTATGTTTGCTCTCTGGATATCGAGATCGTTGTGGGGGTATTGATGATGTTGATTTGCTGAGTGAAACAATGATAAATGTCTGAAACATTGAAATGAGGCCATGTTTGCTTCTGTTTAAGCGGACACTGTATACTCTACTATAAGGTTGACCTCCATTTTGCTGATGAAAGACAGTCATTTATTTCTTATAACTGCCATGTTTGATTTCATCTGCGGTTTTATGAATGACCTTTATCTTCTCCCCCCTGCCAAAAGAAACTTGTACCACAGTTTCTTCCCCATTTCTTTCGCACAATTAGGTTCTTAGTCTCTAGTTTACTAGTCCTATGGTTCTAGGTTGTGCTTAGTTGCAAAGAGCCGTTCAGCTCTCTGATGTAGTTTGCGTGCAGTCGCACTGCTACTAAAAGAGCTTGTCTGACAGAGTAGCCCATAGGTTGGCCGGAGAGAGGGAAATTATTCGTGTATGCAGTATCTCTAATTTCTGCACTGGGTTGTGTGGTAGGTCATGTGTCAAAAATGATTACAGATCTTGTCATCGTATCATTTAGCGTTCTTGAAACATTGATTTGCCATGCATAGAGAGGTTAAATTGGTCGGTGCTATATTTTTTTACTTGTTGGCTTCAAGTACTTCTATTGAAGTCCCGGGTACATTGATCTAGCAAATTAGATGATAATATTTACCTTGGTATAATCATATTCTACACTGATCTTAAAGTTTTGGGGCATCTCCTTGCTGTGAGTGTCTCTTTCAGTAAGCGTTTTGCTTATTGTCCTTAGTGTGCTGCTATCCATACTTCTAAGCATATTATTGTCTAGCCTCTTTTGTGATTAGTCCTCATTTTTAATGACGTTATTGTTTATCTAAGATCATTTGAAGTTTTGAGCTGGCACCTAGCTAGCCTCTTTTGTGATTAGTCCTCATTTTTAATGTCATCCACACTATTTTTTTGTTAATTTTGTTCCTTGTATGAACAACCTTATAATTTTGGGCAGGAGCCGGAGGCGCAACCAAGCAAGGTCGAGCCGGCCACGGAGATCCTCTTCCTCTGCAGCTACGACAACTGCAGCAAGACCTTCAACGACGTGGCTGCCTTGAGGAAGCATGCCCACGTGCACGGCGGACGACAGTATGTTTGTGAGGAGCCCGACTGTGGGAAAGTGTCTTCAGTAAAAGAAAATTACTTTATGCCTTTACCAGTGCCTACTCTAGCGTTGGCGAACTTCTCTGTGTTTTCATGCTCAGATGCGAAATGGATTTAAGCTCTTTATCTTTCTTATTATCCACAAGGACCTTCCTATGCTGTGCTTAGTTATTCATGGAGTTACGGTCCAATAGATTTGTTTCAGAACAACTATACATGTAAGACGTTTGGTTATGTCCTATATTGATAAAATGAAAAAACTGTCATATGTGTCCTTGCTGCTGATGGGAGAATGTAATTCCTAACTACGTGACTATTCTTTTTGTACAGAAATGATGAATCCTTTTTCTGTTTGTTTTGCAGAAATTTGTAGATAGCTCAAGGTTGAACAACTCCCTCAATGATGAATCCCTTCTCTTCTTCTGGTTTCCTTCATCCCCACATCTGATTCCTGCGTGCGTGTGGTCTCTACAGTTTGCTCCCTCCAATCTGCTACGGTCTGCTTTAGCTCGTGTGAAGGGGTTCTTCTTCCTCCCCTCCCAGGCATAGGTGGTAAGCCATCTCCATCTCCCTCTCCCCCACCCCCATCTCATCTCTGTTGGTAAGCACTGATTTCTGTCTTAGTCTTTCTCTCTCTGCAGGTACCCTGGACACGAGGGTGGAGCCTTGACCGGGCTTGGGCGGAAAGGATGGGAGGTGGTGGATGCCTGCACGATCCGGTGTCTCCGACCTTAACATCCAAAAGGAGGAGCGGCGACAATTACATACCCAACCATGGGAATTCATGGTTGAGCTTCCCTCTACCCCTCTCATGTTCCTAGATTTTGCTGCTGCTCTAAGTTCACATTCATGCTTGATTGAATCTAGTGAAATGCCCAGTGCCACTACAGGGGCCGGCCGTTCGATATTTGGTTGGGGAATCAACCTGCTTTGCTAGGCCATGCTGCAGACCGACACTTATGTTGTTGGTTCTCTGTATGCCCCATGTGTGTGTGCTTCAAACTGCATCTTTCGGTTGAACTGATCGACCATGAGCTCTATAAATAGGTCAAACTACTTCTTTTGTGTGCTTCAAACTATTTCTTTGGGTCAAATTGCTTCAAACTATTAGTTCTCTGTATGACGTGTGTGTGTGCTTAATACATATCCCATTTCGTTGTTAACAAGTACCATGATTCTGCTTGCAGCACCCACCCAAGTCCTTTATTTTTCTAATCAATATGCTCTCTCTATACATGCTTTCATCCATCACTGTATCTTTGCATGATTAAATTCTTTCTGCTTGCTCAAAACATGTTCAACTACATATGCTTCATTTCCAGCCTTTTTACCCAAATGAAAAATAACTGAGATTGGTTGTGTAATTGAACCTCCTCCTATGTTTGTTTAACTTTGTGCAGGCCTTGAGGTTAAGCCTAACCAGTCCGTCAAGGTTTCACCTAATGACGAGCACTTTCTTCATCTCTCCCAGGTCTGTTGTTGCTGCCTTGTGCTCAACATTTCAATTAACTCTTCTGTACCTATTATAGTATTGATTGATGATGATTGAAATATGGTAATTTATTGATCTGTTCCTCTTGTGTGTGTTTCCATGCCAGGGTGCCCTTGGTGAAGTGCAGAAGGATGACAAGGCAACCATGTTTGTCAAGATCGGCGACCAGAAGTTAGCCATTAGGACCCTCTCTACTGACAAGTTCCCTCAGATCCAGTTCGACCTCGTCTTTGAGAAGGAGTTTGAGCTGTCACACAATTCCAAGACATCCAGCCTGCTAAGGGAGATGAATATCCTTTTCTATAGTAGTAATAATGTGTCTTCTTCTTCTTACGTCAAGTACACATTTACATGTTGTAGCGACCAGACCTCAAACGGTCCGATCTCTGTGCATCAGTGTCATCCCTGGATCGGTAATGCTGACACGCACAGTACTTGAAGGATTTATAACAGAGTAGCAATCACACACTTATTACATCGAATGTCTCAAAAGAGAACTTATTACAATAAATATGGCTTAAGGCCATCTAATAACAATAACATCGGAAGGCTTGGAAGATAAGCGAGTCCATCAACCCCAACGGCATCACTGAGTATAAGACCATGACCTAAGGCACCTTACTGATCGTCTGAAAAGTCTGCAACATGAACGTTGTAGCCCGAAAACAGGTCAGCACATGGAATATGCTGGCAATGTAACACATAGAGAGTAATGAACAGAATAATGCTATACTACATGCATATATGGCTGGTGGAAAGCTCTACGGTTACAGTTTTTTGCATAAAGCCAATTTTTTCCTACAACAAAGGAATAAATTTTATTTAACTATCATGGTGGTTGTTAAACATTGAGAACGTTCACCCAACTCAATCCCAATTAAGCATCATCATTAAAACCCAACAATTAAAATTAAAGAACATGATGAGATTCACATGATAATCCAGGTACTAGATACTCAAAACATCCATAACCGGGGACACGACTCACCATGATTAGTTTGTACACTCTGTAGAGGTTTGCACACTTTTCCCCGCAAGACTCGATCTCCTCCATTGGAATTCTCGCACTACATGGTGTTTGAGAAACGGATGACCGAGACATAGTCTTTCAGAAGCGTTTGCACCTTACGATGGGTAGACAGTTACACCTACTTTCCCCTACATCTGCTAGTCTACCACTGTAAGAGTTCACATGACTTAGTCAACTATGCTAGAGCCCATAGTAGCTTGCGGCTGCACACAGAAGTTTCTAGCATGAATAATCTCATGATCCCTTTGAGCCTGGGTGGCGGTCCATAGGAGAATCACACGGTACCCCGGGATTTCCAAAAAATATAGGCAACACTGGGTTCCCCAGGTGCCTCAATCCACCCAGATGTGAATTTAAGTTGCCCCCTTATGTAAACCATTAATTAACAGTCTCACATCTGTCATGGATACACTCACTCAATCCACATCTACTAGCATAGCATAGCAATATAAGCAAACATAGAAGTAACTCCCAAAGGTTTGATAAATAAACACGGTATAGGTTCTACCTCATCTACTTCCCAAAACACACATATTAATCAGATCCTAATCATGCAATTGTTTGAGGATTGATCTAATGCAATAAAACCGGGTAGTAAAGAGGTATGATCAAAGTGTTAATTGCCTTGCTGATGATCCGTGAAACCTAGAGACTCGTAGTAGCACGCTGCGCACTCCGGGTACTCTATCGCAAACAAACAAGCATACAATAAGCACTCATCTAATGCACGGGTAAAACTCAAATAAGAGATCTAACCAGAAAGCTCAACTTAAGAACTTCGGTTTACAAAAAGAATCAAATCAAACGAAGCAACGAAACTCAAACGACGAAAGAAACAAGCTTCATTTACTAATCAGGACCTAAGTCAAATTTTATAGTAGCAAAAACTTGTGTGAGTTGATTAAACGGAAAGAGGGTTTCGAGAATGAATCGCCTGATTCCGATAAACGAGCAAAAAGTTATACTAAAATGAAAATCGGATCAAAAATCGCGAAAAATCCGAGAAAAAGAAAAACGGACGAACAGGCTAACGAACGAACATTCACTGTTTGTGGCTAAACGACGAAAACCGTTCGTTAAAACAAATGTCCATTAATTAACTAAACCGGAAAAACCAATGAACCTATCTAAATAAAAAAACGGATCTACGGTTCTTAAAAAACGGATTGTTTTTTTTAAAACCGGCGACGGCTACCTCGGATCCGGCGGCTTCGGCGAGGCAACGAGGGGCGGCGGGGTCCGGAGGCTCCGGCGGCAGCGACGCGGGGCGGCGGCATCAGCGGTGGCGGCGCGGG
>NC_041381.1:453680732-453691735 GCF_002162155.2 Triticum dicoccoides | reverse complement strand
CGGCGGCGGCGGCGGCGGGGCGCGGGCGGCGGCTAGGGTTTCGGCGGCGGCGGGCTGGGCTGGCGATGTGGGCTTCGGGCGCCAGGGCGGTGCGGCTTATAAAGGCCCCCCGGCGGAGTCCCGCTCGGGTACGGCCCGGAGTCGGTTCGATTTTTTTAAATAATTTGGACGTGCAGACAAAGAAAGAAAAGAAATACTAAACGGAGTCCAAAAATCCCGAAATAAATTTTCCCCGTCCTCTAAAAATAAGCCGGACAATATGAACATTTATTTGGGGCCTAAATGCAATTTAGGAAAACTCGCATTTTTCCTAAATTCAAATAAAATAGCGATAAACTCCGAAATAAAATCTTATTTGATTTTATTATTAAATCCTCAATATTTCTTTATTTTGGGAAAGTCATTTTCTTCCCTCTCTTTTATTTTTGTATAAGAAGTATTCGAAGATAAAATAATTAAAATCAAATGATCCTATTTTCAAAATTTGAGAAAACTCAAATATGAAAATAGTGAAATCTCCAACTCTCTCCGTGGGTCCTTGAGTTGCGTGAAATTTCTAGGATCAAGCCAAAATGCAATAAAATATGATATGCAATGATGATCTAATGTATAACATTCCAAATTGAGAATTTGGGATGTTACAAACCTACCCCCCTTAAGATGAATCTCGCCCTCGAGATTCGGGTTGGCTAGAAAATAGGTGAGGTCCTTCAGTAGATCTTCCTCCCGCTCCCAGGTGGCTTCATGCTTGGTATGGTGGCTCCACTGGACTTTGCAAAACATGATAACCTTGCCGCGCGTGACTCGGCTGGCAAATTCGAGAATCTTAACTGGTTTCTCCTCATAGGTCAAATCACTATCCAGCTGAATCGCTTCGAGTGGCACTGTATCTCTTAGCGGTATCTCAGCCATCTCCGCGTGGCACTTCTGCAACTAGGAAACATGGAACACATCATGAACTCCTAACAATCCTTCGGGCAACTCCAACTTGTAGGCAATTTCTCCCATACACTCCAAAACTTTGTATGGTCCCACAAAACATGGCGCTAACTTTCCCTTAACTCCAAAAAGCTTAACTCCTCGAAGTGGGGATACACGAAGATAAACTCTGTCTCCAACTTCGTAAACTGTCTCCTTGCGTTTAGAATCTGCATAGCTCTTCTGCTTGGATTGGGCTACCTTGAGCCTATCACGAATCAACTTCACCTTCTGTTCAGATTCTTTAATCAAATCTGGCCCAAACAACTGACGGTCTCGAACTTCATCCCACAACAACGGTGTCCTGGACCTCCTCCCGTACAAAGCTTCTAAAGGGGACATCTTCAAACTGGATTGATAACTGTTGTTGTAAGAGAACTCTGCATATGGCAAATTGTCGTCCCAACTAGATCCATAATCTAGAGCACAAGCTCTCAACATGTCCTCCAGAATCTGATTGACTCTCTCGGTTTTTCCATCTGTCTGTGGATGAAAGGCTGTACTGAACTCTAGCATGGTACCCAAAGTTTCGTGCAACTGATTCCAGAACTTTGAGGTAAACTGGGTTCCTCTATCTGATACAATGGTCCTCGGAACACCATGCAGACATATGATCCTGGTCATGTATATCTTTTCCAACTTAGCACTGGTGTAAGTGGTCTTCACTGGGATGAGATGAGCTACCTTCGTCAAACTATCGACTACAACCCATATTGAGTCATAGCCTGAACGAGTCCTGGGCAATCTTGTGATAAAATCCATGCCTAGCTTATTCCACTTCCATTAGGGTATCGGCAATGGCTGTAGCAATCCTGCTAGCTTCTGATGCTATGCCTTCACCTCTGACATACATCACAAACTGCTACATACTCTGCAATATCTTTCTTCATTCTGGTCCACCAGAAAGTGTCCTTCAAATCCAAATACATCTTGGTATTTCCTGGGTGAATCGAATACAGCGAATCATGGGCCTCTTGTAGACTCAACTTCCTGATCTCCGGATCATTAGGCACATAAACGCGGTCCTCAAACCATAGGGTATCATGCTCATCCTCACGAAATCCTTTAGCCTTTGTTTTGCTCATCTTCTCCTTTATCTCGGGAATCTCCTTGTCTGCCTTCTGAGCTTCTCTGATCTTATCCATCAACGTGGACTGAATCTCCAATGCTGCTACATAGTCTCTCGGGACTATCTCCAAACATAGCTCACGAAGATCCTCGGCTAACCCCTTAGGTAACTTTTCGGTCATGAGTGTGTTGACATGGCTCTTGCGGCTCAACGCATCAGCTACTACGTTAGCCTTTCCGGGGTGATAATGCAATCTCATATCATAATCCTTTATGAGTTCTAACCAGCTCCTTTGCCTGAGATTCAACTCCTTCTGTGTGAATATGTACTTCAAACTCTAGTGATTCGTGTACACCTCACAATGGTTTCCGATGAGGAAATGTCTCCATGTCTTCAATGCAAGCACTACGGCTGCTAACTCCAAATCATGTGTAGCATAATTCAACTCATGGGGCTTAAGCTGTCATGAGGCGTACGAAACAACTCTTCCCTCCTGCATAAGCATTGCTCCAAGTCCTCTACATGAAGCGTCGCAATACACCTCATAATCCTTGCGCTGATCTGGCAGAATCAATAGTGGTGATGTAACTAAACGTTTCTTCAACTCCTGGAAACTAGCCTCACATTCCTCAGTCCAATTGAACTTGGTGTCCTTCTTGAACAACTCTGTCATGGGCTTCGCAATCTTCGAGAAATTCTCAATGAACCTCCGGTAGTATCCTATGAATCCAAGAAAACTCCGGATCTCTCCAACTGTCGTTGGGGCTTCCCAGTTTGTCACAGTGACAACTTTGGTGGGGTCTACTGCTATTCCTTCTTCGGATATAACATGTCCGAGAAATCAAACTTCCTTCAACCAGAATTCACACTTGCTGAACTTGGCATATAACTGATGTTCTCCGAGCTTCCCAAGTACCAAACGCAAATGCTCCTTATGCTCCTCTTCATTCTTCGAGTAGACCAAAATATCATCAATGAACACCATGACGAACTTATCCAGAAACTCCATAATCACCTTGTTCATCATGTTCATGAAATAGGCAGGTGCGTTAGTCAGACCAAATGACATAACAGTATACTCATACAGCCCATACCTGGTGGTAAAAGTTGTCTTTGGTATATCCTGCTCTCAAATTTTCAGTTGGTGGTATCCTGATCGTAGATCGATCTTGGAAAATACCTTAGCTCCTTGCAACTGGTCAAACAGATCATTGATCATCGGCAGTGGGTACTTGTTCTTGATTGTCACTTCATTCAATCCTCGATAATCAATAACCATCCTCAACGATCCATCCTTCTTCTCCATTAGAAGCACTGGCGATCCCTAAGGTGAAGAACTTGGGCGAATATAGCCTTTATCCAGTAGCTCCTTAATCTGCTTCTTAATTTCCTCCAAATCTTTTGCGGGTATCCTATACGGTCTCTTAGATATCGGCCCTGTGCCTGGCAAAAGCTCAATCAAAAACTCAATGTCTCTATCTGGTGGCATGCTTGGCAATTCTTCTGGAAATACGTCAGGGAAATCCTTCACCACTGGTACTTCCTCTTGTACAACTCCTGATAAGGAATTCACTTGAGTCCTCTTCGGCTCGTGCCAGGATACATACTTGATCCTTCTTCAGTCTGGGGTTGTAAGCAAAATCGACTTACTGGCGCAATCGATGTTTCCTCCATACATCGATAGCCAATCCATACCCAGAATTACATCCAAACCTTACGACTCCAAAATGATTAAATCTGAGGGGAAAACATGCCTACCTATGGTCAATGACACTTGAAAACATCCTTGACTGGCCATATACTCCGCTCCTGGTGAGCTTACTAACATAGGTGTTCTAAGAACTTTGGTGGGCAGTTTATACTTATCCACAAATCCCCTTGATATATATGAATGCGATGCACCAATATAAAAAAACGATTGTAGTAAATGACTTAACCAAAAACTTACCTATTACTGCATCTGGCTGGGCTTCAACCTCTTCCATGTTAACGTGGTTCACCTGTCCCCTGTTGAAAGGGTTCGGTTTCTTCCCAGAGCTTCCATTGCCATTTCCATTCTTAGCCTCAGGACATTCATTGGCATAATGTCCAGTCTTCTGACACTTGTAGCAAGTGACGTGGCTCAGATCCTTCTTGGCTGGGGTTGATGGGTTGGTACGGTTATGGCCGTTGCTTCCTCCATTCCCATTACCATTCTTGGGGCCATTATGGTTGTGTGAGCTCCCTCCTCCATGGGTATGCTGAAAAGGTCCTCCCGGGTTCAGGGTAAAACGAGGCTTCTGCTGAGCTCTAGAATTGTACTTCCCTTGTCCATACTTCCTCTTGCGGTTGTCAATCTGCTGCTGCTTCCCTTCAATCATGAGAGCTCGGTCTACCAACTCCTGATAATTGTTGAAGGTTGCTACCATCAACTGCATGCTCAGCTCATCATTCAGTCCTTCCAGAAACTTCTCCTGCTTAGCTGCATCCGTAGCAACGTCATCTGGGGCATAACGTGCTAGATTACTAAAGTCATCCACATACTGGCCAACTGTATGCCCTCCTTGGCGCAAGTTGTGAAACTCACGCTTCTTCATGGCCATAGCTCCTACTGAAACACGAGCAGTATGGAAAGCCTGCTAAAACTGGTCCCATGTGGCAGTGTCGATGGGATAAGTGGCTGTGAAATTCTCCCACCATGATGCTGCAGGTCCATCAAGCTGATGTGCGGCAAAACGCATGTTCTCCGCATCTGTGCATCCTACAGTGGTCAAATCCCTTCCCATCTTATGGAGCCAATCATCTGCAACTATCGGCTCGGTGCTACTGGAGGACACCGGCGGATTCAGCCTCAAGAAACGGGCTAAATGATCAACAGGTGGTGGTGGTGGTGGGTTGTTGTTCAACCCGACAATTTGACCCATGGGTATGGTCGCCCATGGGCACCTGACCCGAATGGGTAGGGTATGGGTCTTCATCTTCGCCCATGGGTAAAACCCATGGGCAACCCGATTAGTCATGGGTAGGGTATGGGTCTTCATCTATGCCCATGGGTAACCCGATGGGCTGCCCGATTAATATTCATAATCATAAATTCTAATAGATATAATCAAGATATGGTGCATATTCTAGCTATATAGAACCGCAAACACATGCATCAGACAAGTAGGAGTACTTTGTTTTAGCGGTAGACAAGTAGTAGTACTTGAACGTAGTAGTTTTTCTCTCGGCAGTCCAACAATGCAGCTATAGGGCCAGGAAAACACAAGAGAAGCGTCCGGCCCATCGTCACGTAATCGACAGGCCACTGGCTATCGCTAGCCTGCTAGTGCTACAATGCTAGTAGTAGCGAAGGTAACATCCTGGATATTAGTACCACCTCGAAAGTGGAAGCGCGGTGACAAAAGAATGGATGCCTATATAAGAACCACTTCGGTGCAGAGCTTGCTCGTGCGTTCTAGTCTGGTGACTTCTAAAACAAATATTTTTTGCGCCTTCCTGTTGGAAAGGAACAAAATTAGTATATTTGAACACACTGAGAAAGTCTGAAATTAATTCAATTTAATAATAACTTGGACCCGATGGGTACCCGAGTGGGTCGGTTACCCGATGGGTCATGTCTACTACACAACCTTCTTCTTGTAGACGTTGTTGGGCCTGCAAGTGCACATGTTTGTAGGACAATAGCAAATTTCCCTCAAGTGGATGACCTACGGTTTATCAATCCGTAGGAGGCGTAGCATGAAGATGGTCTCTCTCAAACAACCCGCAACCAAATAACAAAGAGTCTCTTGTGTCCCCAACACACCCAATACAATGATAAATTGTATAGGTGCACTAGTTCGGCGAAGAGATGGTGATACAAGTGCAATATGGATGGTAGATTTAGGTTTTTGTAATCTGAAATAATAAAAACAGCAAGGGAACAAGTGGTAAAAGTGAGCGTAAACGGTATTGCAATAATATGAAACAAGGCCTAGGGTTCATACTTTCACTAGTGCAAGTTCTCTCAACAATAATAACATACATAAATCATATAACAATCCCTCAACATGCAACAAAGAGTCACTCCAAAGCCACTAATAGCAGAGAACAAACGTAGAGATTATGGTAGGGTACGAAACCACCTCAAAGTTATTCTTTCGGATCGATCTATTAAAGAGTTCGTACTAGAATAACACCTTAAGATACAAATCAACCAAAACCCTAATGTCACCTAGATACTCCATTGTCACCTCAAGTATCCGTGGGCATGATTATATGATATGCATCACACAATCTCAGATTCATCCAACCAACACAAAAGTACTTCAAAGAGTGCCCCAAAGTTTCTACCGGAGAGTCAAGAACGTGTGCCACCCCCTAGGCATAGGTTCATGGGTGGAACCCGCAAGTTGGTCACCAAAACATACATCAAGAGGCACATGATATCCCATTGTCACCACAGATAAGCACGGCAAGACATACATGCAATATTCTCATAAAAGACTCAATCCGATAAGATAACTTCAAAGGGGAAACTCAATTCATCACAAGAGAGTAGAGGGGGAGAAACATCATAAGATCCAACTACAATAGCAAAGCTCGGGATACATCAAGATCATGCCATAGAGGGAACACGAGAGAGAACACGAGAGACAGAGATCAAACACATAGCTACTGATACATACCCTCAGCCTCGAGGGTGAACTACTCCCTCCTCGTCATGGAGAGCGCCGGGATGATGAAGATGGCCACCGGTGATGGATCCCCCTCCGGCAGGGTACCGGAACGGGCTCCCGAGAGGTTTTTGGTGGCTACAGAGGCTTGCGGCGGCGAAACTCCCAATCTATCTTCTCCGTGGATGTTTTTAGGGCACGTGGGACTATATAGGCGAAAGGAGTACGTCGGTGGAGCAACAGGGGGCCCACGATGTAGGCGGCGCGCCTAGGAGGGGGGGGGGCGCCCCCACCCTCGTGACCGCCTCTTTTGTTCCTTGGAGCAGGGTCTAAGTCTCCTGGATCACGTTCGGTGAGAAAATCACGTTCCCGAAGGTTTCATTCCGTTTGGACTCCGTTTGATATTCTGTTTCTTCGAAACACTGAAATAGGCAAAAAACAACAATTCTGGGCTGGGCCTCCGGTTAATAGGTTAGTCCCAAAAATAATATAAAAGTGGAAAATAAAGCCCAATATAGTCCAAAATAGTAGATAAAATAGCATGGAGCAATCAAAAAATATAGACACATTGGAGACGTATCAGGCATCCCCAAGCTTAATTCCTGCTCGTCCTCGAGTAGGTAAATGATAAAAAGAGAATTTTTGATGCGGAGTGATACTTTGGCATAATTTCAATGTAAATCTTCTTAATTGTGGCATGAATATTCAGATCCGAAAGATTCAAGACAAAATTTCATATTGACATAAAAATAATAATACTTCAAGCATACTAATCAAAGCAATCATGTCTTCTCAAAATAACATGGCTAAAGAAAGTTATCCCTACAAAATCATATAGTCTGGCTATTGCTCTATCTTCATCACACAAAGTATTTAATCATGCACAACCCCGATGACAAGCCAAGCAATTGTTTCATACTTTAATAATCTCAAACTCTTTCAACTTTCACGCAATACTTGAGCGTGAGCCATGCACATAGCACTATATGTGGAATAGAATGGTGGTTGTGGAGAAGACAAAAACGAGAAGATAGTATCACGTCAACTAGGCGTATCAACGGGCTATGGAGATGCCCATTAATAGATATCAATGTGAGTGAGTAGGGATTACCATGCAATAGATGCACTAGAGCTATAAATATATGAAAGCTCAACAAAAGAAACTAAGTGGGTGTGCATCCAACTTGCTTGCTCACGAAGACCTAGGGCACTTTTGAGGAAGCCCATCATTGGAATATACAAGCCAAGTTCTATAATGAAAAATTCCCACTAGTATATGAAAGTGACAACATATGAGACTCTCTATCATGAAGATCACGGTGCTACTTTGAAGCACAAGTGTGGAAAAAGAGATAGTAGGATTGTCCCTTCTCTCTTTTTCTCTCTTTTTCATATACTAGTGGGAATTTTTCATTATAGAACTTGGCTTGTATATTCCAATGATGGGCTTCCTCAAAATGCCTTAGGTCTTCGTGAGCAAGCGAGTTGGATGCATACCCACTTAGTTTCTTTTGTTGAGCTTTCTTACATTTATAGCTCTAGTGCATCTGTTGCATGGAAATCCCTACTCACTCACATTGATATCTATTAATGGGCATCTACATAACCCATTGATACGCCTAGTTGATGTGAGACCATCTTCTCCTTTTTTTCTTCTCCACAACCACCATTCTTTTCCACATATAGTGCTATGTCCATGGCTCACGCTCATGTATTGCTTGAAAGTTGAAAAAGTTTGAGATTACTAAAGTATGAAACAATTGCTTGGCTTGTCATCGGGGTTGTGCATGATTAAATACTTTGTGTGATGAAGATAGAGCAACAGCCAGACTATATGATTTTGTAGGGATAACTTTCTTTAGCCATGTTATTTTGAGAAGACATGATTGCTTTGATTAGTATGCTTGAAGTATTACTATTTCTTATGTCATTATGAACTTTTATTTTGAATCATTTGGCTCTGAACATTCATGCCCCAATAAAGAAAATTACATTGAGAATTATGCTAGGTAGTATTCCACATCAAAAATTCTGTTTTTATAATTTACCTACTCGAGGACGAGCAGGAACTAAGCTTGGGGATGCTTGATACGTCTCCAACGTATCTATAATTTGGGATTGTTCCATGCTATTATATTACACCTTCTGGATGTTTATGGGCTTTACTTTACACTTCTATATCATTTTTGGGACTAACCTACTAACCGGAGGCCCAGCCCGAATTGCTGTTTTTTTGTCTATTTCAGTGTTACGAAGAAAAGGAATATCAAACGGAGTCCAAACATGATGAAACCTTCGGGAGCGATCTTTTTGAAACAAATGCAAACCTGGAGACTTGGAGTGGAAGTCATGCAACAACCGAGGCGGCCACGAGGGTGCCCGACGCGCCCCCCACCCTCGTGGGCCCCTCGAGCATCCACCGACCTACTTCTTCCTCCTATATGTACTCACGTACCCTGAGAACATCAGAAGCGACCACAAAAACCTAATTCCACTGCCACAACCTTCTATATCCGCGAGATCCCATCTTGGAGCCTTCGCCGGCGCTCCGCTGGAGGGGGAATCGATCACAGAGGGCCTCTACATCATCTCCAAGGCCCTTCCTATGAGTTGTGAGTAGTTTACCACAGACCTTCGGGGCCATAGTTATTAGCTAGATGGCTTCTTCTCTCTCTTTGAATCTCAATACAAAGTTCTCCTCGATCTTCTTGGAGATCTATTCGATGTAGCTCTTTTTGCGGTGTGTTTGTCGAGATCCGATAAATTGTGGGTTTATGATCTAGTTTATCTATGAGAAATATTTGAATCTCCTCTGAATTCTTTTTTGTGTGATTAAGTTATCTTTGCAAGTCTCTTCGAATTATCAGTTTGGTTTGGCCTACTAGATTGATCTTTCTTGCAATGGGAGAAGTGCTTAGCTTTGGGTCCAATCTTGCGGTGTCCTTTCCCAGTGACAGTAGGAGCAGCAAGGCACGTATTGTATTGTTGCCATCGAGGATAAAAAGATGGAGTCTATATCATATTGCTTGAGTTTATCCCTCTACATCATGTCATCTTTCTTAATGCGTTACTCTGTTCTTTATGAACTTAATACTCTAGATGCATGCTGGATAGCGGTCGATGTGTGGAGTAATAGTAGTAGATGCAGGCAGGAGTCGGTCTACTTGTCACGGACGTGATGCCTATATACAAGATCATGCCTAGATAATCTCATAATTATTCGCTTTTCTATCGATTGCTCAGCAGTAATTTGTTCACCCACCGTAATACTTATGCTATCTTGAGAGAAGTCACTAGTGAAACCTATGGCCCTCGGGTCTATCTGTTATCATATAAGCTTTCAATCTACTTTTATTTGCATCTTTACTTTTCCAATCTATATCATAAAAATACCAAAAATATTTATCTTATCATATTATCTCTATCAGATCTCACTTATCGCAAGTGGCCGTGAAGGGATTGACAACCCCTTTATTGCGTTGGTTGTGAGGTTCGTGTTTGTTTGTGTAGGTGCGTGGGACTTTTGAGGAGCCTCCTATTGGATTGATACCTTGGTTCTCGAAAACTGAGGGAAATACTTACACTACTTTGCTGCATCACCCTTTCTTCTTCAAGGAAAACCAATACAAGCTCAAGACGTAGCAGCGACTAGATCTTCCTCCCGCCAGAGAGCTGTGGCGGTCAAGGAAGAGCCAGACGCTGAAGGTGGAGGCGTCGGACGGGGTCGCGGTCGGCGAGGTGGTCGAGGCAGAGGTGGGCGTGGAAGAGGGACACCCGCGATGCCATCGTCTCCGCCATCATCTCCTCCTGCCTCGTTGAGCGGCCATGTCGGAGACACAGTGCTGGAGTTCATCTAGCAGTTGCGTGAGCCGCCGCCTAGCCGCCTTCGCCTTCCCGAGGTTTTCGTGAGGGTGCTGGAGATCGACAAGCCGTCGAGGCTGAGGCTTCACATGAAGGGGTGTTGCAATGGCGACATGTGGGCGAACACAAGGTTCCCCGTCCCTCATGTAATGCTTCTTCGTCGGGGTTGGAAAACCTTCGCACGCGCCCATTGCTTGATGACGGGGCATGTTCTCCACTTCAAATTAGTGGAAAGCGACATGCTCTCCGTCAAAGTCTTCAGGCGCTCGAGAATCAGGTTAGGGTGGTGTGTGGAGAGCTCGAGCGACGACGAGAGCTCCTCCTCGAGCGACGGCGAAGAGGAGGGTACCAGTAGGGAGGACGATGGGGACGGGTTCGACTAGAAATCGAACGCCCCGTCCCTAGGCGATGCCGGCAACAGCACCATCTGCACCTGGCCTTCTCCCCGGTCGAGCGAT